>NC_132900.1:8899323-9166823 GCF_030463535.1 Salminus brasiliensis
TGAAGCAGTTGTGATTTCTTAAGTAACTACAGGACTAATCCTGTATGAATTGTATGAGGCCATTTATATTGGGAAAAATGAGGACATTCTGATGGTATTTGCGTGGGAAATAGCTTTTTTTAATAGCATTTATAGCTAGCTCCTATATTTTACTTTCCCAACCCATGGATTTATGAAGCAACTGCAGAAAAAAGAAATCAGTCCACTTAATAATTCACCTGGTTATGCACTGGTATCTGTTAAGGGGTGGGATGTATATATGGCAGCAAGTGAACAATCAGTTCTTGAAGGTGATGAGTTAATGGATGAGGATAAGCATAAGGATCTGAGACACTTTGACAAGAACCTAACTGTGATGACTAGACGACTGGGTCAGAACATCTTCAAAAAATCGGGCAGGTCTTATGGGGTTTTTTTTGGTATGCAGTGGTCAGTATCTACCAAAAGTGGTCCAAGGAGGGGCAACCAATGTGTTGATTCGCTCCACGGTGAAATCAAATATCTGGTGGTATAATAACAAATGGTATTAATGTTATGGCTGATTGGTGTATGTCTCTGGATGGTCAGCTGTTGGAGTTATAGACTTGAAAAAACGAAGAGTTTGGGAGTAGAGGATGATGTTTCATCCTGTCCGAATGTACAGATGAGGACTAACACGTAGGTTTAGTTCCATGAGGCTATGTTTAAACCAGGGCTTTAGAGCCATTAGACTCCTGAATCCCTAACCGCTAGCTATCTTCACTGCGGTGTGGCTAAAGCAAGGTGAATGAGGCTAACATGCCAAGACATGTCAGCAACATCGATCGGCTAGCCTGCCACACACTTGGACCAACATGGTGCAAACATGTTAGCGTGAACGAGTTCTCGTCTGAGGTTCATGTACTCCAAGAAGTGGTAGCAGGGGGCTTTCACCACCACCGGAGGGGGAAGAAAGGGGAAAACGCTGCTCATTAATTTCCTCTCGGGAGCCTTGAGTTCTCGCAGATTCATCAATGCTAACCTGCTTTATCAAAGACACTTATTCCTCAGATACAGGACCAGCCCTGACAGCTGGGTCAATACCAGCAAATAATTCACCCTGTCAGTCCGCTACTTCCAGCCTGCAATGTAACACTGATGTGGGGTCAGCACACCTTAACCGGATCACTGGCTTTAGCGTAAAAGAAAACGTAGTTCGGCTGGTTTTTGATCCGGAGGAAACCTAAAACTCCAGCCAGATCCTCAAGCTCAGGTCACAGCTGTGTTAGATCGGATTTTGGATTTAATAGTTTGGTGAAAATAATAAGTACCTCAAATGCAGACGATCAGCCAAGACATGTTTGGTGTCTGACTTTTGTAGTTTTGCGCTGGCGCTACAGCAGTTTAGCTCAACCCATTCACTCTGAAGCTATAAGAAGTGTTACAGCCCAGACTGCTTTTTGAATGAGGCACAAAACAGGGCGGCCAGTCTGAACTAGAGCCTGCTAATACTCTTATCTTTTGGTTAACAGAAGAGCTTGGTGCTAACGGCAATAATACCAGCTTCATTATCAGTTCAAGCTTTAATCTTGTCTATAATTACTGTATGTTCAGTTTCAGCATTTCTGCTACATATATTTAGCAATATTGGCCCATTTGCTGCTTCACAATTTTATGAAATGTCATGATAGGGAAATGGCAAAACTCGGCAATGGGCTTTTTAATTTGAAACGATGGCTACAGAAAGCGGATATACATGGGAGAAATGGAAGACATGGAGAGAAGAGAAGAGAGAAAGGTAGCTAACATTTGTTTGCAATGTAACGTAAAGTCCATCAACTATCGCACACCAGATGCGATAGTTGGTAATGGAGTCATGCACAACGCCAGCATTGCGTGGTTTTCTGAACTACATTTAATGAAAGCCATACTGAGACGACAGAAAGCCACAGTAGATCACATGTGAATGGAAATTCACACAGAGCAAGGCAGCCGGGCTTTTGGTAAACAGACAAATGCTAAGGCCAAGTCACCTCACCTAGCATTACTGGCCTAGATTACTTGTGTTACGTAGGTGGACCAGTATAACTCTAGGAGTCTTGCCCAAGGACTCTTGTTGGTGTAGCACAGCTTAGTCACCCAGTCTGGGAATTGAACCGTCTCACACAGTATGTGGTAGCTCACCGGCAGGTAGTGGTGTTTGCTGTTGCGCCACACCAACCATTATTTAGATAAATGTTCTATCATATTACATTGACTTCCATTAGAAATTAAGAACTTGTTTCCCTGTGATGCTGCCTTTTTTGACCTTCTATGTCCATTTTTGCAGTTATTCACTTTTTGACACATGATGAATGGACCAATAGAAATGGCTTAAAATATTTTGACATGGATTTCCATTGTTGACATCAACAAGATGTATACAGCAGCAAAAACCACCTAAACGTCTATTACATTTAGCTTCATCAGCCTCGTAGCTCCAGTGCAGGGCTAGGCAAGCAAAGCTAAAGACACTCGACATGGCAGGACTAGCTGAGTGTATTTCTTTTGATGTAAGTGCCATCAGCAGCTTTAACTGAGAAAACTGTGAAAACCTGGCCTGGGTTTTGACCTTGAGTGGAGCATGTTCCACAGAGGCTGAAACCAGAAGACTAGAGCGTATGGGGTTATTTTTGAAGGTTATTAAAGCTCAGCAGGCTCTGGCTGGTCTGTGTATAAGAGGTGGAAGCGGGTTAGCGATTATCTGTCAGGGAACGATGGTGAAAGTGAGTTTGACTGCAGGAGAATTTAAACTCTGTCACCCGCAAAGAGCCTGTCTTTCAAAGCAGGGCGTCATCGGTGAAATCACATGTAGTAGATGTTGTGGGTGTATGATGCTGATGATTGGTTGAAGCAGTTTCTTGGGGGAGGAGACTGCTCTTTGCAAAACTCAACCTTTCCCAATGTCTCTCTCTGTCTCTCTTCCCCTATGGTTGATGCTTCACCTTTAGACCCTGATCTGGGTAGAGTGTGAGCAGGAGAGTGATGATCTCCCTCCCTCTCTCTTTCCCTCTTCCTCTCTCTCTTTGAGAGGTGTCAGGCCTCGGTTTGATCTGTGTTTGTTTATGTGTTCATCGCTGTGGTTATTGGACATGGCAGCTGTGTGTGTGTGTGTGTATGTGAAAGAGGAGAGAAGGGAGAAGAGAGAGGCAGGATGAGGGCTTTTCAGGGCTGACATGCTGTTGGCTGGGGTCAAAAGGTTTTAAGTGTTTCTGGATGAAAGCACTGCAGGCCTCATCACACACAGCCTGTCATCACACAGCCTGTGTTCCGCTACCCTCACAATCCCCCCACATGTCAACTTTGCCACAGCTAACTCCCAAAACCTACTCTCTACTCACCCCCACCCACTAAACTACCCCACAGCCTTCACTCAGCCATCCTCGACCCACCAAACTACCCCACAGCCTTCACTCAGCCATCCCCGACCCACCAAACTACCCCACAGCCTTCACTCAGTTAACCCCCACCCACCAAATTACCCCACAGCCTCCACTCAGCTAACCCTCTCCCACCAAACTACCCCACAGCCTTCACTCAGCCATCCCCGACCCACCAAACTACTCCACAGCCTTAGCTCAGCTAACCCCACCCACCAAATTACCCCACAGCCTCCACTCAGCTAACCCTCTCCCACCAAACTTCGCAACATCCTCTACTCAACTCACCCCACCCACCAAATTACCCCACAGCCGCCACTTAGCTAACCCGTACCAACCCAAATACCCCACAGTCTCTATTTAGCTAACCCCCACCCACCAAACTGCGCCGCAGCCTCCACTTAGCTAACCCGCTCCAACTTTACCGCCATACAGCCTTCACTCATCTAACCCCGAACCACCAAACTACCCCACAGCCTCCACTCAGCTAACTCCCACCTACCAAACTACCCCACAGCCTCCACTCAGCTAACTCCCACCTACCAAACTACCCCACAGCCTCCACTCATCTAACCCCAACCCACCAAACTACCCCACAGCCTCCACTCATCTAACCCTGACCCACCAAACTACCCCACAGCCTCCACTCAGATAACTCCCACCTACCAAACTACCCCACAGCCTCCACTCAGCTAACTCCCACCTGCCAAACTACCCCACAGCCTCCACTCAGCTAACTCCCACCTACCAAACTACCCCACAGCCTCCACTCAGCTAACCCCCACCCACCAAACTACCAATCTGAGCTAACCTCTACCATTCCAGCCATCACACACAATGCACTCAGCTAACCTTCATCCGCTGTAGAGCTGTAGGAGTGACTGTGTTGGCCGTAAGCAGGCATGTGGTGATTAAGGCCTGTATGAAGTGTGTAAGAACACACAGAGAGTATCAGCCTCTCCTCAGAGACTAGTTATCATTATAGTCAGAGAAACTGAGAGGACCCCCCCCCCCAAGAGACCACACTTTCCTCTTTCTCTCTCTCTATACATATTAATATTATAACCCACCAGCAGTACCTGGTAATTACAATAAGTGCTGCTTCTCTTGCTGTTCGGTCTGCGTGCTGCACCAGTGAGCTGCCAGAGCTTCTGCCTGTGCATAATTACACACGACACAATCAACAGGGAATGATACAGTACCAGGGGGCCTTTTGCCCCCTATTGTTGTGAATTGTAGAGAAATGGCGGCAGGGTTATTCTATGTGTTACTGTAGCTGTTCAGCTTTGGCTCTCTGAGTTATTACTGTTGTTTTGCAGTGCTAATTATGAAGTGTGTTATTACGAAGTGAGACATGCAATTCGTTTTGTGAACGTTCAGATTGTTGCTCTGTTCCAGGCAGTGACCGATTCGTTTAGTTGTATGGGTGCCCTTTGTGAGGATGAAAAAATCCTCTGCAACCTTTCAACCCCATGACATTCAAAAATGTTACGGGGTTCAATGTGACGGGGTTGTGCTAATGTGGCCAATGCCTTTTTATGCTAGCAAACACTGTTGCACAATAAGGTGTTTTCACATCAGACATTTATGGACTTGGCTCCATGCCAAACGTTTTTCCAAGATTTTAACCTCTTTAGACTCACATTACATTTCTGCTTCTCTACACCATGATATTTAATTTTTTTTACCTTTAGATTTTTGCAAAAACAGACTTCCTGTACAGATACTAAATTTAGTTCTATTAATCCAAATTAAAGAGAAATTAAAAATGCACACCTAGCAAAAGTCGAGGTTTCAGGATGCTAAAATTGGAACAGGGCTGAAACACTGAGCTTGACAAACGTAATATAAGTACGTAAGTAAAAATGTTTGATTATTAAGAAATTACGGCAAAAAATCTTGCTCCTAACTGATATGTTGTTGCTATGGTATTCCAGGTGGTTGCTGCCATGGGTGCTGCAATGTTGCAAGGTGATCGCTATGGTATTTTAGGCAGTTGAAATGATATGCCATTTTGCTAAGGGGTTGCTAGGGTGTTGCTAGGTGGTTGCTAGACAGTTGCTATGGCATCCTCTGTGGTTACTATGGTGTCTGAGGTAGTTGCTGTGATACCCAATGTTGATGGTTGGGTGTTTGTATATATATATTTTGCACCCCATTCATTCCTATGGGCAAAAAATGCGTTGCTTGAAAAATAAGAAGAAAATGAAGGAAGAAAAATAAGAAGATAACAATATAGCTTTGCAATGGGCAACCATAATTATAATGTTAGTGAACTAAAAAAGTGCAATATTGATCATAATATATGCCTAGTCATTTTTTAATAGTATGCTCAAATGAGATGTCAACCAATGGCAACATGCTCAGTGATTGGAAAGCTTATATTGGTCAGGAAACACCACCTTTAAATGTTTATATGTATTTTTTAGGTTCTTTAGCATGCTAAATATATGCTAAGGTATTATGCAATGTCAGTTACATTTTAGTGATATTCCTAATTGATAATTTCCTAATTGACCTAGGGCTGGGCGATATGAAAAAAAATTATTTATTGCATATATTTTGTCATATAGACAAGCGTAAAAAATAAAAACACTGCTATCCAAATACTCCCATACTGAGTCCCGTGATTTTTACTTCACATATGCTGCACGCTATTGAATTAAACAAGACTGATTACACTATTCGTAATGAAACGTGCAGGGCATCATTGTTCTTTAATCACTGACGATATCCACGATAACAAGATTCATCACGATACGATGAAATATTGTCATATTGCCCAGCTCTTTATTGACCATAAATCTTAGAGACTTTTACAGCACCAAACTCTAAAAATCACTTGAATACTTGACTTTGGGACACTGAGAGAGTCTGCGTTCTGTGTCCCTGAGACTTTGGGTGCTTCAAGAGGGCAGGACGTGAAGCAAAACCTGCCTCAGCTGAACGTCTGACTCTACATCTCTCTCGCTCTGCTACATAATGCTTACAGACTCTGCAGAGACCACTAACACTCTTTACCAGCGCCTAAAATCAATACGACCTACATGCACATGCTCGTACATACACACATACAGACACACACACACACACACAGTCCTCCCTCCCTTGACTCAGCTTCTGGGTTGTGCTGTATTGCCGTTACTTCTTAAGAAGCAAGCAGTAGAACACAGAACATGGGCCAAGAAACCCGCTTTTTTAAATGACTTTCATTTGCTTAGTTTTGCACTGAAACTACGATGTTCATAAAGCTAATATCTCTTCGTTTAGCATTGTGTTAACAGCAAGCCTTAAATCATCACACATTTACCTCAGAACTGGTCAAAATGTTGAGCAAACGGACATATTTATGGGGCTTCTGACACCGTATGACCAACCATTACATACAAATGGATGGCAGTGCCTTGCAGAGTTACAAACGCTAACAGCAGATGGCATACAGCGTCAGAAACTACATTAAATACGTACACTAGAGTTACTTAACACCTTGACATGGTCTGAGGTAAATGTGTGATGTGTGATTTACGCTGGCTGTTAGCGTTGATACTAGCTTTTAAACCCCTACTAAACATTAGCCTCTTTAGCTAGAGGTGGGCTGCTTGATTGGCGTAGTGATACGTAACACTGAAATACACTGATCTGAGCATACTACAGACCTTATTAGCACTTAAAGAACATGTTCATTAAAAAGTGAGCATAATTAGCACAGTTTAATTGTATTTAGTGCAGTGCAGGAAGTGATTCTGGTCGACCAGTACCAGACCAGCACCAGACCAGCATCTGTTGTGTTTTAAACTTGGGTATATTGGTCAAACATCGCCATACCAGTATTAGACCACCAAACACATATGCTGGCCAGGCATATGAGCGCTAGACCAGCAAAAAAACATCATTTGTCATGTTTTCAACACTGGTATTCTGGTCGGCCAGTACCAGACTAGCACCAGTCCAGTTAAAACCAGTGTTGGTTGTGTCCTGAACACTGAAATGTTGGTCGACCAGCACCATACCAATACTAGACCACCAAACTCATGTGCTGGTCAGCCAGCACCAGACCAGCATCATTTGTCATATTTTCAACACTGGTATTCTTGTCGGCCAGTACCAGACTAGCACCAGTCCAGTTAAAACCAGTGTTTGTTGTGTCCTGAACACTGAAATGTTGGTCGACCAGCACCATACCAGTACTAGACCCCCAAATGCATATGCTGGTAAGCCAGCACCAGGCCAGCAAAAAACATTTTTTTTCATATTGAACATGGTGTGCTGGTCAGAACCTGAACCGCACCAGCACCAGACTATGATACACTATATTGACTATATTAAGTATTGGGACACCTGCTAATGCATTCCTAAATCAAGGGTATTAAAAAAAGCTGATCCTGCTTTTGTTAGGGTAACTGTCTCCACTGTCCAGGGAAGAAGGCTTTCTACTAAATGTTGTAGCATTGCTGTAAGGGGTTTGATCGCATTTAGCAACAAGAACCTCAGTGACCATTCCGTGGAACAGTTGGCAGGTCATGGTCCCATAGGTTCATGTTTATCTGCTCCAGAGAGTCCTATTCTATTGGCAGTGCTTCTCAACAGAAACTAAACAAGTGTCAGTAATAGGTCCAACTTAATGTAGCTGAATGCATTCATTAGAAGTGGTGTCCACAAACTGTCCACAAACTGGACATATAGTGTATCATGTATCATGAAAATGTCTGGATGCGCCACCCTTACTGCTACATTAGCTTTATAGCTCAAGCGCAAGTCAAGAATCAGGCCAGAGACACTAATCACGTCCTGGCTAATCTGCTACATTTGGTGAAAGTAGAAAACTGTATAAAGGACATTTTTAGCTGAAGTGTCGCTTTAAGCTCATTCTCACAGGTCACAAACAGACAGCGAGAATGCTGCGATTCCACTTCTTACACTCCAAGAGACACTTCAGTAAGCAGCCTCTGTAGAAGTGCCCTGCATGCCTTATGCAGTAACTGCTATGAGTAGTTTTTACATATTCAGCACTATTAAAGAAAATAATTAATTCCTACAGTGAGATGTTATTTTTCTAGCCCTTTAGATTTTAAAGAGAATCGTTCCCCGTGGTCACGACTAGAGAAATCGAAACGCATTCATTATTTACTCAACTTAAATCAGATTTTTTTTTTTAAGGCCCAAAGCGCTGCAGATGCCGTCCACTAATGTGCTAACGGACGTTTGGCTTAAATAAACATGCACAGTTTGCATAAAAGCAGATTCCAGTCTTAAGTATTGGGAATGAAGAGACTGCATCATCAAAGCAAGAGAGCTGTGATTGGAGCTGTGCTGTAAAGAATACGGAAGAGTCGGGTTGTGTGGTGTTCAGACGCTTGACACAAAGGGTGAAGCTCTAACGGGGTCAGCCACCCTCCAATCCATTGGTCTCCATAAATGCACACAATTTAATGGTTGAGCTGTAACTTCACACCAGGCCTCTCTGAATGACTGTGTTCAACCATTTATCTGAATTTCCATTTAAGCTTCTACCGGATTTGACTGGCCACTCACTGGCCACTTTATTAGAAACACATACCTTGTGCTTCCTCTCACTGGTCACTTTATCAGAAACACCTACCTTCTGCTTGTAATTACTGGCCACTTTATTAGCAACATCTACCTTGTGCCTCTCTCACTGGCCACTTTATTAGCAACATCTACCTTGTGCCTCTCTCACTGGCCACTTTATTAGAAACACCTACCTTGTGTTTCCTCTCACTGGCCACTTTATTAGAAACACCTACCTTGTGCTTTCTCTCATTGGTCACTTTATCAGAAACACCTACTTTCTGCTTGTAATTACTGGCCAATTTATTAGAAACACCTACCTTGTGTTTCCTCTCACTGGTCACTTTATTAGAAACACCTACCTTGTGCTTTCTCTCATTGGTCACTTTATCAGAAACACCTACCTTTTGCTTGTTATTACTGGCCAATTTATTAGAAACATCTACCTTGTGCTTTTTCTCACTGGCCACTTTATTAGAAACACCTACCTTGTGTGTCCACTCACTGTGCAAGTCAGTGAGTATAAATGCATATGTCAGCGTTCAAATGAGTGTACCAGTGTGTGTGTGTGTGTGTGTGTGTTCGCGAGTGAGTAAGAGAGAGTGAGGGAGAGGGAGAACAGAGAGGCTGCATTACTGTGATCAGGACTTTTGGGGCGAGCGAGGAAGAGGATGAAGGAGAGAGTCATTAACATATAAATGAGAGTTGCTGGTCACGTGGGCCTGACCCCATTAATTCTGATGGTCAGACACTCAGAGTGTGGCAGGTGCCGACGGCGCGCAGATTATACCCAAGCAGTCGCCCTGCCTCACCCGGTGCACATTTATGATGCGTTTCCTGCCTGACAGGAAGCCAGGAGGGCAGAGAGCACGGCACTGGCATTTGCTGTTTGTCACACTCCTACGTGGCACCAATCAAGGTAACATTTAAGGGAGAAGTGTGTGTGTGTGTGTGTGTGTGTATTTTGCTTGCCTACATTCTTGCCAAACTTCTTAGCATAAGCTATAGTAGCAGCTATCTCAAGTATATGTCCAAAAGTTTGTGGACACTTCTTCTAATAAATGTATTTAGCTGCTTTAGGTCGGACCTATTGCTGACACAGCTTGTCCCTGTAGAGAAGTACTGCCAAAAGAATAGAACTCTTTGGGGCAGATTAACATGAGCCTATTGGCACCATGCCAGACAATAGGCTAGAGGGGTATAAAGCCTCCCAGCATTGAGTTGTGGAGTGATGGTGCTCCATCCAATACTTTTGAGATGAGTTGGGGAGTTGTCAAGTGAAAGTGATATTGGTGGGTAAGAGGGGGAAGGGGGCACAGTGACACTGTACTGGACCTGCATCATTCTCTCCTGGCACTTTTAGTCTACCCACCTCTGAGCTAATGTAGTTACAGTGTTCCTGCTAGCTCACTCTCCATCCTGCCATTAAATGGCAAATCATTTCTCAAGTTTGAGCAGAACCATGTATAATACGAAGGTTGGTTCAGATAATAACGTAATCCGGGTGCCCCCGCCCCGCCACAGGCATGTGTGTGTAACCCTGCCATCCTCAACTGTCTGCCGTCACATTCATCTGGCCTGAATTAGATGCGTCCTTTCCCCATCACGCCTGTCACATCTCCGGCAGGCCTGTCCGCCAGACTGTAATCCACTCTGACAGCTGCAGCATTTTAATGCAAACACATATGCATAAACCCCTGGCGTGAGAGAGAGAGAAAGAGAGAGATGTCAGTAGAAAGCCTATAGGGAAGAGCGTGCAGTTCTTGGCCTACATAAACACGTTATTCCTCTCATGAAAGACAGCACCACATATTTTTGATATCCAGGGCCAGGAATTAGCCCAACCCCCAAAACAGCTTTCTTCTGCCTCCTCTCACTTAATGGCCACTTTATCAGAAACACCTACCCTGTCCTCTTTCTCACTGGACACTTTATTGGAAACACCTACCTTGTACCTGTTCACACTTTCTACCTTATTAGAAATCCCAACACTTACGCTTCCAATCACTGGCCACTTTCCCTGGAAACGACCATGTTGTGCCTCCTCTTACTGGACACTTTATTGGAAACACCTACCTTTTGCTTCCAATCTGTAACCTCGTGACCTATGTTGTCCCTCCTCTCTCTGGCCACTTTTTTTGGAAACACCTACCCTGTTCTCACTGGAAACTTCAACTGAAACACGTTTGTTGTTCTTCCACTTATTGGCCATTTTATTGAAAACATCTACCGTGTGATTCCATTTACTGGCCACTTTATCAAAAACACTTACCTTGTGCCTGTTCACACTGGCCACTTTATTAGAAACCCCTATTTTTTTGCCTCCAATCACTGGCCACTTCATTACAAACATCTACTGTGTTTTCACTTACTGGCCACTTTATTGCAAACACATACCCTGTGCCTCCTCTCACTGGCCACTTTATTGCAAACACATACCCTGTGCCTCCTCTCATGGGCCACTTTATTGGAAACCTTGTGCTTGTACTACTGGTCTGCACTTTCTACCTGGTGGAAAGGTAGAGGGGTTTCCAATAAAGTGTTAGCCTTAAGACTGTGCTGCTGTAGCAGCTGTTCCTGATCAGGCATTTAGAAGTCATGTCGTACTGTGTTCTCATTCAACAGCACCAAACAAAGGCTTCTGTAACATTTACATTCTGTTTTTTTTGCAGACACCACCGATTAAACATTTATTTTACGATATTACAATATCCTGCCTTTATTCATATGCATGCCGATGGTGTTGAACTTGCAGAGACGGTGAGTAGGAGCGTGAGGAACAGCGCTCGAGCAAACGGAACAGAGAGACAGAGCAAACAAAGCCTGGGTGCGGAACACGCCTCCCCCGGCTATTCTCCATTGTGCTATGTAGACACTTCTGCCTGCCGAGGCTCATCACATACGTTTTAATGTGAGACGCTGTGTTAAAAAAGTTCCTGTTGTGGATGAGGCCTCATCACACGTCTCTTTCTAAGGACTTACGGATATGAAATGTGTCGTCTTATGTTATATATTCCAATCTATAAGCCACTGTTTTTTAACGTAGTATGTCGTGCACGTGTTTAGCTGATCTACCAAAACATCTCCACAACTCAGGACATTTGCTCCACAAATGCAGTTTTATTAAGAATGGTTTAGAACTATATTGTTGTCTAATTAATTTTTATGTTTTTCTTCTTTTTTTATTTTAAATTTTCCACTGGATTATTACTGGCTAACTCGATCCACAGTTTTACAGACTGTGTGCTCTGACTGAGGGCTTCCATACCATGTTTTGAAAAGATGTATGATTTCCACCTAGCGACACCTTTTTTCTATATTTTTTCCCACCCAACCACATGGGAGACCACAAACACCACTTGGCAACACCCTGTACAGACGCCATAGCAACCACTTCAAATACCTGCAAAAACAAGGAACACTTTAGCAACCACCTGAAATACCAGAGCAACCAACAAGAAAACCTTAAGAATACCTGGCATTCAACTGAAATACCCTTGCGTCTGCCATAGCAACCGCCTGGAACATATTGTCAACCACTTAGCAAGACCATAGCAACCACCAAGCCACGCCATATCAACCAAAACATTTTCAGTGACACATAGCAACAGGAAGGAAGTGGGAAACAAACGCAGACATGTGTGGTCTGGCTAGCTACTGCTGACAGTTACACTATGTCCAAATGTTTGTGGACACCCCTTCTATTGAATGCATTCAGATACTTTAAGTTGGACCCATTGCTGACACATATGTGCAAATGCACACACAGACCTTGTAGAAGTATTGCCAATAGAATAAGACTCTTTGGAGCAGTTAAACATGAACCTATTGGCACCATGCCTAATGCCAGGTGTGGGCTAGAAGGGTATAAAGCCCCTTAGCGTTGAGCTTTGGAGCAGTGGAACTGTGTTCTCTGGAGCGATGGTGTTCCATACAGTACTTCTGGAATGAATTGGGGATGAGGTGTGATGGTGATTATCCAACATCCTGACCTCACTAACACGCTTGCCGCTGAATGCAATCAAATCCTCACAGCAATGCTCCTCCAAAATCTGGACAGTAGAGACAGTTACTCCAACAAAAGCAGGATAAACTCTTTTTTAATACCCTTGATTACAGAAGAAACCGTGAATAAGCAGGTGTCCCAATACTTTTGTCTAAAATGCATATCCATTTGTGTCCATTCAGAGCACTGGAGCCACACCATGATTAGCTGCTTTCCCAGAATAACACAGAGACCTTTCCTTTTGGTCAATATCAGCCATGAACACCACTGAAGTGTGACAGGCCTGACCTCTGTGTATTTGTTTAAGGCTGTCATTTGCTGCTGGGTTTCGAATGAGCTTTGAGTTCATTCACTGCACACACACACACACACACACTGAGGTCCCAATTCTTCTCTTGACTCATATTCCGCCCCAGCACAGAACCAGCTGACATTCTGCCGTAACGATCTCATTCATTAATCAATCGCTGCTCTAGTAGAATATTGTGTAGCGGGAGTGTGTGTTATCAGGGATTGTGCACGGCGTGTATGTATGTGTGTGAGTGTGCGAGAGAAAATGAGTGCGAGGTCTGGCTGGAATCCCCTCGTGTTTGGGTGCTGTGGCTCTGAAGGCTCCAAAAGCTGCTCCGTTCCATTTGAGTTGTGGGGAGAGCAATCAATACAGCCATTAATTCTACTTAGTGGTGGTACAAGCAGGGGCTGTAGGCCGCACAAAGGCCAGTGCCATTGAACGGCTGACCTTTCCAAGCCGCGCGCCGCCATTCATCTCCGGAAGCAGTGTAGAGAGGCCAGAAACTGGGGGCTTTGGTGGTGGTGATGGTGGCGGTGGTGCGGGGGTGTGGGGGGGGTAATACCCTCAGAACCGACATTGCTGTTGCATTTGGTGCAGCGCCATATGGAGATCAATGAGATTCTAACAGCCAGTCATTGTGTCCTAGCCCATCAAACTTAATTTACCCGTTTCTCTCTTATCTGAAATGTTGTTCCTCAGTCAGTTCATGCTGGCCGAGGTTTTATTTTTTTAAGGTCTTCAGACACCTGGTTCAGGTCATTTGGGCAGTTTGTTCAGATGTCCGTACCTTAATTCAAACACATGGATAATGTGTATAATACAAAACATACTAATATAGTATTCCCCCTTAATTCCATTCATTTTTGTGGCAAGACTTGCTCGATAGGTCAGAGATGTCTCTGGTGTTGACATGGCCACAACCAAGGAGATAGATCAGCTGTGTCCCAGCAATTAGAACTGGGATAACTGGCAGGCAAAAGTGGGCCAAATCCAAATCTTTGTGTTATCTGAACAGCAAAAAACACACTGAATCTGACATTTACAGATCAAATTTGGGCCACTTTCATACTTGGTATTGAAAGCTGATCCATATCCTGCAACTTTTTACCATCCATTCAACTCTGCTGAAGAGAAGGGACCGTGGACGACAGCAGTGAAGGAGGTTTTCAGTGGTGGGATAGCGAGGTAACTGACCTCTTAAATATTGACGGTGAAGTCCCTGTTCGAGCTAATTAGAAGGCCCATATCGCAGCCGTTCAGAGTTTAAAGAAGTTGAAGAAATGGCCAAGCGTGACCACAAGAGGGCGCTACTGCGGCCATCGAAGACAAATCAAAAGCTTAAAAAAAACTGAAGACGCAAAGAAAAAAGTGCCCTTACGTGCCCTTTTTACAGCGAGCATCTTTAGCATCTGCAGATGAAACTCAGTCACATTTGGCCATTTTTTTAATTGTTTTTATGCCATGAATGACACAGCAAAACATTTAAGTGATGTTTACTCTACATTAAGCAAATGTAGAGTTAGGAGTCTTGCCCATTCCCTCCCATTCCAATAGCAATTGCTGTCTGATTATTGTGCACTTTCATATGAAACAGCCTTTGGTTTTGTATTAGAGCCATGAGGCTAATTTCGCTAGCTAAGAAGTAACAGAAGTTTACTAGTAGCTGCCTAAAGCATTTCTGGCTAAGCATAGCTAGAAACGATCGCTTGTTCAAATGTCAGTAGTTTTGCCCATTTTCGTAACCACATGAGCAGGTCTGGGTTAGATTAACTTGCAAATCGGCGCAGTTTGATGATTTAGACGTATTTAGATTGCTTGTTCTAAGCTAGCTAAATTTAGTTAGCTAGTTAGCTCCTGTGGATACCATGCATTTCTTGACTGGTTACATCTGAGGTAACTTTGGGGTAATTATTAGTATACATTTGTATGTTTTGATCAAAACATTGCTTTCAATTTCAGTTTGACTGACCATAACTCTACATGAGTTTAACTTTAGCCGCTTAGCTGTAAACCGGATCGTTCTGTTTACGCAGCTAATTATGAGCATAATGCTGTCCTACCGTCATGTTTCCTTCATCTTTCTCTGTCTTTACAGCTCTGTTTTCTTGGCCCTTATTTCACTCTCAGTTTTTTAAATGCATTATAAACATATTCCTCAGCTGTTCGTGACTTCTGCACTTCTACTTCAGCTTGCTGGCTAATTATAAAGCTGTTTATGAGTAGAATCTGTGGAGTCAGAGCAGGAAAAGTGCAAAATTGTGCAATCAGAGCATAACAGCTAGTTCCATTTACTCGGCTCCAAGTACTTAAGTCTCATTTTGATTGATTTGTGCTTTAAAGTGGTGATACCTTCCCTTAATGAAGTGCATTTTTGAGGAAAGTGGTCTACACTGGCTGTCTAAAACATCCTTTGGTGACCACTTCACGCTGCTGTGCCATATTTTCTTAACGTTTTCTTATAATAACACATGATTGTCATCGCTGTCCATATCTCAGTGTATGGATCCAGTGAATTTTTTCTCCTCCACACACTTCCCAGCACTGTCCCTCAAGCTCTCAGACGTTCTTGTCAAAAAACTTTTACATTTTTTTAAAAATGTTCTTTTAATTTAATACTTTCTCTTACTTCTGAGCATTTTAGGTCACTTTGAACCAAAATGATCCCAAATGGATCCCATTTTTATATGATTAGAAGTTCTAAGTCAGGTCAATTAGATCACACAGAAATGGCCAACAGGTCCTAGGCATTAACTGAGAAAGTATGTGGTAAACTCTAAAGTAGGGCTGGGCGATATTCTAAAAATACTGTATCACAATATTTAAAAATTCACAATTTTATGATGCACAATATTTATCATGATTTTTAAAAGGCATACAAAATGCATCAGTAGTGACAGATTATTAAAAACTGAATATCTGAAATACTCCCCTATACTGAGTACAGTGATTTCTGTTCAAACTGTGCTGCACTTTATCTAATTAAACAGGACTAATTGCACCTATTGTAATGAAATGTGCTGTTGGTGTTCTTTAAGCACTGACAATATCTACGGCATGCTCAGAAAGGCATATTGTGTATCATGACAACAAAATTGATCACAGTTTCGATATAATATAGTTATATTGCCCACCCCTACTCAAAAGTGCTGGCTAATTATTTTGGGTATATTTCGGGGGCCCAAACAGTGTTCTTCCTTTATAGCCCATTCTACATTTAGTTTGAAAGGACATACTAAAAAATTATGTTGATGTTTTTACCTTTTTACCCCCTATAACCTGTACATTTTTTTTCTTAAATATGTGATATTACAGTGACAGTGTCAATGTTGTCGTCTTTACCAGCTTGTTTCTGATTGTCATTTATTCAGACTGCATTAGTACTTAGCCCGGTTTTACCTAAAACAGTTACACAGCACTATAGAGCGGATGTTCCACACATATTCCCAGTGCATTCCAAATTTCAGTGTCATTTATTTAGACTGACTTGAAATTCATCATCACGTTACTCCAAATAGTTACCTACCGACCTCAGACTTACCTGGGTAATAACTTATGTGCTTATAGCTTAACCCAGACGGCAATGGTTCTGATGGCAATGACTTTGTCTAAATCTGAATGCCAGAAAACATTTCATATGGTAGATTGAATACGACCCAAATGTGGCCTGGAGTTAAAATGCCATGACGTACCTTAAATGTAAAAGCCTGTGCCCTCGAGTTGTTGGGCCCCAATTCATTTACCATTGCCATAACTGACCTGTACGTTCATTAACTGGTCAGTATATGGCCAGAATCCTCAGCTACCTGGAAAGGGACTGTAAATGAAAGCATGTTTGAGAAAAAAGGGCCACTCACTTCAGTTCCTATGCCGCTAGATGCTAGTGTGCTAATGTGCTGATAGGATCGAGTGTCGTTTTTCTAGTAACTACGTGTTTACCTCGGCGTGCTTCTAGGTGGCTGCCTCTGGCTGCAGAGCTCTAGTGAAGAACGCTGGGAAAGAGAAGCATGCATGATGCATGTGCCTGTGTGTGTGTGTGTGTGTGTGTGTGTGTGTGTGTGTGTGTGTTTTAAAAGTTGCTAGCTGCAGGGAATTGCTAATTGGTTATCATCCTCCTCTGGAGGATGCTGGCTAGCTGTGGGAGGAGTGTAAACCAGCAACAGGACCTTGATCTCCTTCCGACCGCAACGAGCATCACGGGTCAATGCTCAGTGGACACCCCGCAGCTCCCCGGTGGCCCGCACAGGGGCCTGCAATCCGTCCTCATCGCGCAGGCCTTTGTAACTAGAATGAGTGTGTGTGGGCCTTTATCCACAGGAACTGTGTAAGCACACTGGGATTCCTGTGAGGGAAGCCCAATAGAAATTTCTGTAGTGTCAGTATTTTTTACAGTTTTTTTCTTTTTTTTTCTGAAATGTGCTTCAGTCATCACTTACCGCAAAACAGCTATGAGTCGAATACAATGCGCATTAGCGTAATCACACAGCGCGTAAAGATTTATGTGTTTTGTGCATAAATTTGTGTCTTACAGCAGGTGGCTAATTTGTCATTATGACAGCCTTATTATCACCCCTATTATCATGAAGCGCGTGTTACAAACAGCAATTGAAGCGCCGCACGCTGGCGTCCATGTGGCCCGTCCACTACACAGCGCACGTAAGCAAATGTGTCCAGTTAATACGGTATCTTTCAATGACTAATTCAAGGGTAATAAACTGTACATTAGCAGACGGCATCATGCTGAAAAGACGTTAATGTGGTATAATTAGTACGCGAGACAGCGGGTCTCCTGACGTTGAGTTTCGATTCGTGCCTGGTTTGAAGTGGCCCTCGCTCTGTGGTTGAGAATGTTCCCGAGCCGACGTTGGCGCCATAAGAACTGCCTTTGTAGCTGAAGAGCTCCTTACAAAGCTTTTTTCCTCATTGCTTCAGAGGGTCCAGAACGTTTTGAGGAATGAAAGAGTTCCAGAATTCTCCTGAACAGGAACCCGATAATTCCTGAAGTAGTTTTCCTGGTCATTTTACACAGTACAGTAGGTATGGAGCAATGGCATTAAAGTGAAGCCGCACTCGACCCATACCCTCAGGTTTGAGAGCCGACCTTTTTTAGGCTCAGCTGGTTCTGGTAATTTTGAAACCTGAATCCAACTAGGAGCCCCAGCTCTGAGGGTGAGAATGAGACTCAATCCAACCTTGGCACCATAGGAGCTCTTCACAAGGAGGTTTTTGAAACTTTTTCCAGAATTCTCCTGAACAAGAACCAGATTTCCTGAAGTAGGTTCTGTGTTGCATTTCCACAGCACAATAGGCATGGAACAATATAGGGGCATATCCACTAGTTTGAAACCTAAACCAGCAAACAGGCCCATCTGGTTTTGGTCTATTTGTAACCCCAAACCTAGAAGCCAATCCTCTGAACAGTCCCTGGTTGGACGTAGCCCTCGCTCTGTGGTTAAGAATGTTATTGAGCCGGCATTGGCACCAGTAGAGCTGCCATTGTTGCAGAAGAGCTCTTCACAAAGCACATTTCCAGAACCTTTAATCAGACCAAGAATCAGATACCAAGATCGTATAATGAATGGAGGTCTGCATGGGCATGACAGTGGAGCCCAAACCTGACACATACCTGCCCTGCTAGTTTGAGACCTTACCTTATGGGTTCGGTCAGATACTAGTCCATTTGCTGAAAACAGAGGATAAACAACTCTTAGTACTCCACCTGAAGAGTTCCTCCTCCACAGAAATGCATATAGTCTGGTGTTAAACTCCAAAAGTCTCGGATGTTGTTTTTTTTTTGGCCCATTGGCTGAAGGAACATGCTTTGCAGAACTTCAATCATCTCACCCAGCATGAGGCTTTTGGCTTCCAATGTAGGAACTAAAAAGGATCATGGAAGCTAAGCTTCACCATGGTTCCTCTGATGGTAATTGCGGCATGGTCCAAAAGTGTGAAAGTGTATTACGGCCCATGGTTGAAGGATCCTGCTTGCAGAACCTGTCAGCTCACCCAGAATGGGACTTATGGCTTCCAATTTAGGAACTAGAAAGGTTCATGGAAGCTTAGCTTGACCATGGTTCCTCCGGTGAAAAATTGCGCCATGCTCCAAAAGTGTGAAAGTGTATTTCGGCCCATGGTTGAAGGCCCCTGCTTGCAGCACTTCAGTCAGCTCACCCAGCATGAGACTTTTGGCTTTCACTGTAGGCACTAAAAAGGTTAATGGAAGCTAAGCTTGACCATGCTTGTTCCTCTGGTGGAAATTGCGCCATGCTCCAAATGTGTGAAAGTGCATTTCGGCCCGTAGTTGAAGGATCCTGCTTGCGGAACCTGTCAGCTCACACAGCATGAGACTTTTGGCTTCCAAGATTATAAATGCAAATACATATTTAGTGTTGCTTGAAAAAGAGACAAGAAAAGAACGGGCTCTGCTTGAGTGATTAAAGGAATAATACAATAGCAGAAATAATGATGTCCTTGGAGTATCCAGTCAGTGGAGTAACTGCTCCATGCTGTGCATCTTTCCGATCTATCCGTGTGCTTAGATAGTGGTTAGTGGATTGGGAGATCTATCTGTAAGCATTCACTCTCCCTGTATAAATCAGAGCAAAGTAGAGATTTGGTTTTCTGCTTTTGGGCTTTTGGCTTTCTATGGAACCCTCATCTGAAATGCTCTCACGTGCCTAGGCTCTCAACGCAAGCCCGCAGGATCCATGTTTTCTGAAGCGAACGCTGATTTTCAGCGCTATCTACTTGAAATGTGTTTTGAATGAACAGGCGCCCGAGATCCACGGAGCGCTCAGGTTCCCCGCTAACCTAAAGGACGCCCCAGAGAAAAAGATCTTTTAGCAAACACACCGCAGCTGTGCTTCTGCATCGATAGGCTGCATCTGAAAGCCTAAAGACGCACCGCAGAAGATACGGAGCGCTGACGCCGACTTCCCGTCCTGCGGTGGCAGTCACTTCCTCTCGCGCCCCAACCGTGGCAAGTCACTACGGGGAAGTCTTTCATCACGGCTGCCACGGCAACAGCGCCACGGGCAAGCGCGGATACTCACCTGCTGTTCCCTTCTCCCTTCTCCGTCGCCTCGCTCTGTTTCATCTCTCTATTACACTCTCGCCTCCTTCTTTCCACCCTCTCCGCTCTTTGTTTGTGTGAATGCAAGCCGCTCCTGTTCTTCGACTCAGGCTCTGTTATCGGATTCGGAGACATGCGAGGCAATGCAATTTCCCCTCATCTTACAGGGAATAGGGCCTTGCAGGAAGCAACCCCACCGACCTAGTTACGTTCGATTGCTAGGCTTGCATTCAGGTTTGGAAAAAGAAAGACACTTTCAGGCCTGAGAGCTCTCAGTTTAAGGATTTGAGGGAAACTACTAAACTGTAGGCCTCAGGCAGGGCCATACCATGAGATGCACTGACTGGAGATGTTTAAGGCAAGCCCATTGCATTTGTGGAGGAGCCTTGGACACTCTTCTGAGTGAACCACAATCATAGTACATGTTACCTGAATTTACAACCAGTTGACAGTTAGCCTCACCAGTCAGAACACCAGTCAGAGTTCAGCACAGGGGGTGTTTTTGGACTGCTGGTTGTACTGAAGCCCTTGCCTAACACATCTAATCTCTCATCTGCTGGCTAAAATATCAGGTACTATCTTAAGAAATATGGCTGCTGACATTTAGTGCATTTTAAATAGTGTGGAAGATAAACAGTGACCAAGTGTGATGTATTCACCAGATTATGGACTATGGAGCTCATGCACAGCTGCAGACACTCAGTAAAAGCAGCATTGCACTCTGCTCCGTTTGCTGTGTTTGACAGTCTGGCGGTTTTGTATTGAGTCTGACTCATGTCAACGTCTATGTAGAATGTTTAAGACTAATGTGCTTCATGGAGGAAGCAGAGTAAAGTCTTTTAACATCACTAACTGGATACACCTTTTGAGAGACCGTCACTCACTCAGCCCAGTACAGTGAGTATCAGAACACCGCTGAGCTCATATAAAAGCTTACGAACAGTGCAGACCACAATTAACCACAACCAAAAGCTAAAGGAATCGGGTCTGCCCAGCAATTCTCAGACATCACAGTGTTTAACATGTGGTTGATTCCAAACAGTAAAGTGATTTCATCCGAAGAGAAAAGCTTCGTTCAGTATCAGCGATCGGTAGGTCAAGCTGAAAGACGATCAGTGACAGGTATCACCTTGTAATATCAGTGTGATAGCTTGTAACACTCATCACTGTGTTGTTTACGGGGAAAGTCCTGTCCGTATGAGCCAATAGTTAAGCTCTCTGGCAAAGCCGCAAGTAGGAAAAGCAGCGAATGCTTCCTTAATGTGGAATGCTCCGTTAACTGTAGCCAGAAGAACCTGAAAGTACACATATTTTGTGGGTTCTTTGAGAAAAAACCCTTGATATACCAACGACTTTAAACTTGTTCATGAAATGTTAATGTACCTTTTGTGTTTTTTTGGGCTCTTCTCATTCAAAGAGACTGCCCATGGGCTTTGCTGAGAATGCCGCTGAGTGGAAAAACGTTTCTAGAAGGACTATGGTTGAATCGAGTGCAGTGCCTTCTCCAGTGATACAATACCATATATCCCATCCATACATCACATCCCTGCAAATTTCCATTTTTTGTTGTTTTTCACTTTTTGACATAATGTGAATCTGGCAGTTGTTCCTTATATTGTTTATATCCCATGATGAATGGACAACTCTCCTGTAAAGTTGATGAAATGCTGTATTGTTAAATGCCCACTACTGTGACCTTTGTAAGAACAGATTTGCGACATACACTATATGGACAAGTATTCGGACACCTGCTCATGCCTTGCTTCTTCTAAAATCAAGGGTATTAATAAAGGGTTTATCTGCTGTTGTTGAAGCAACTGTCTCTACTTTCCAGGAAAGATGGCTTTCTAATAGATTTTGGATTCTTGCTGTAAAGATTTGATTGCATTCAGCAACAAGAGCGGTAATAAGGGCAAGATGTTGGATTGTCACCGCCCCAACTCATCGTAAAAGGATTGGATGGAGCACCATATTAATTCCAGAGAACACAGTTCTTCCACTGCTCCACAGCTCAATGCTGGGAGGCTTTATAGCCCTCTAGCCCATGCCTGGCTTAAGGCATGGTGCCAGTAGCTTCATGATTATGTGCTTTTGCATGTCTGTATCGGCAATGGGTGCTACTCAAAGTGGTTGAATGCATTCATTAGAAAGGGTAGTGTAGATAGATTAACAAAGCCTGTTGAGCCCTAAGAAAGCCTGTTGAGTGTCCTCATGTCTACATCGGCCACTTGTTAGACATGAGGAGCTGGTCTCTTTAGCCACTAGTAAACACCCGGGAACGCATTGTTCAAGAGCTCCGGCGTTCCGGCGTTCCTCTCTGCTTCCCAAAACATAGGCCTTATTCATGCAAGAAAGGGTGACTACACAATAAACGTATTACTGTAAAGTATAAAAGCAGGAGAAACCATATAGAAGTATCTTCTGATGGTTCACAGTTGCCTGCTTTGCATGTTTTCTTATTAGCCATATAATGCACGGATATCTCTATTGCCATAAAGCTGAGATGAAGGGAGTGTTTAAGGGGCTGGTTCCATCAGACTGGTTTAATCCAGCACCGGGGGGCTTATTCACGCTGGGTTAATGGAGTGACTGGTGCTGTAAGGATGGTTTAGGGCAGATAAATATGTTGCTGGAATTAGGCCTTAAACGTCAGCCACTGTATCTTATCATGCAGTTAAAGGGGGGTGAGAGGTGTGTGTGTGTGTGTGTATGTGGGGAGGGGGGGCGTACTTGGCTGCACTTTGAGTGACTCCGGCTGTTAGCTGGTGTTAGAAAAAAAGCTGTATTCACTGACCATGTTCTAAATGGTACTGGCCTCATCCTTACACCTCAGGATTAACCTCTCTCTCCCTCTCTCTCCCTCTCTCTCTGCAGATGACACGGCCTATTCAAGTTAAACCAGCTGACAGCGAGAGTCGTGGAGGTACAGCTAACTCGATTGCTCTCTACTCAGCTACTCTTCTCTCTCTCTCTCTCTCTCGCTCTTCCCTCCCTCTTTTTCTCTTTCTCTCTCACCCATCTCTTGACTGTCTCTTTATATGTTTTTATTCTTAATCTTAACCTTCACTTATATAATCACGTAACTCTCCAAAATCGGCCTCTCTCTCTCTCTCTCTCTCTAAAGCTCACACCTTCTCCCGCTCTTTCTCTCTCTCACACACACACACACACACACATTTTCTCGGTCACACCTCCCCCCTCAGCTTCTCTCTTTTTCTCACACAGTTTTATGGCACCTCCTCTCTCGCCTCCTCTTTTTCTTTTTCTCTCTTTCATAAGCCCTGTTAGGACAGGGGTAGTTGTACATGGGGAGGTGGAGTAATGCAGTTTTACTACAGGATGTCTGTGAAATGTATGACTGATTAATGACTATAGGCTGTAGGTTATAGGCTACGCTATACAGCGACTTGCCTAAAGCAGCCAGCAGCAGCACGCCTCTGGCTCATCTTCTGGGTTTGAGTAAGGGTTGCCACGACCCGAGGTGTCTGTGCCATGCAGAGCGAAACTAAGGCTGTTCAGACTGCCAGCCCAAATCAGATTTTTGTATCCAGATTGATTTTTGATAGACTACACAGCCAAAAAACATTTGGAGGTGGTTTGGATTGCGATTTCAGTGGGTTTTGTATGGATGCGTCTCAGTCTGGAAGCTCAAATTGGATTTCAGAGTGTCTTTTGTGTCCCTCGCAAAGCGACAGACAAGAACCACGTCAATTCCAGAGTGATGAAAGTGCACGGATCCAATAACAGAGCCACAGGTTGATTACTGACGCCTATGCCATTACCACAGCAACACACATGCAGATAGATTTATAATGTCCGGACACGCAAATCCACTGGATCTGTTTTGAGAAACAAACTGCCTCAGTGCGTCCTGAAGCGCCGCAATACAAAAAAAAACCTCAAGGATATGATATGGGTAATATTTACCCACATGTCGATCTGCAGAGGATTAACATAACCTGGGGTTCTTATAATGGCTCGTTCTACAAAAAGGTAAAAGACGCTGAAATCTTTACCGAAGCAGGAGCGCGCAGTCCATAAAAAGGACTAACGCAGTGCAATCACTGAGAAACTCTGCTAATAATTACGTTAAAAGGTAAAAGGTAAAGGTTAGAACACCTTTATATTTATTACTACTTAAAAAGCCTGAAATTAGAATCAGGTGCAGAGGATCAGAACATGGTTAGAGAGGATTCTGGAGGAATCTTACTTAAACCTCAGACATTAAGTGTGGTTTGCTCTTGTTTGTTGAAGTGAGTGGTGAAGAAGATCACCATGGCCAGACCCAAAGAGCTCTCTGAGGCCTCCAGAAAGAAGGTTGTAGGTGCAGTGTAGGTCAGAGTTCCCACCTGCCTTCAGAAAGAGTCTTCATTTCCACACATGACTGTACACATTTCCATTTGTCTCTCTCTATAGTTCTTCTCTTTTTCTTTCATATACACTCTACATCACCCCCCCCCCCCCACTCTCTCTTACACTCTCTCTTACACTCTCTCTATCTCACTCGCTCACTCTCTCTCTGATGGCTGATGTGGGTATTCATTTTGACTAAAGTGATTGCGTTATTGAGTGGAGAAGTGTGTGTAGGCCACATCCTGGCCCTGCCAAGTGCATTACCATTAGACTGTAAATTAAAAAGTCATTAGAGGAGAGAGTGTGACTGCGGCCTGGGATTTCACAGCCCTGCCTGCTTTTGTTAAATATACGAGCCTGTCTGAGAGAGAGAGAGAGAGCGAGAGAGAGAGAGAGAGAGAGAGAGAGAGAGAGAGAGGGAGAGCAAGAGAGAGTGCACAAAGAGTGATCAATAAAATAGTAGTTTGTTTCTGTCTGAGAACTGTGTGTGTGTGTGTGTGTGTTGTGGACACACGGTATTCCTCTTTTAACTACCCTGTTCTTGTGATGCTGGCCTTTGTGACACTGATGCAATAGAAAGCAAATGGAATATGCAAATGAACCAACCACACTGATATATTTACTGTGTACCATGAGCATCCCGATCAATCACAGCTCCAGATGAGCTTCTGGGGGTGTTTTGATGACTCAAGGTAGGATTCCCAATAGCTTACTAAATACTAATGCTAACACAAGTGGAAAACAGGGCCAGTGCAGAGGAAACCCTTGCTGTAAAAAAAAAAGAGAAACATAAGGCAAGACTAACATTTGCCAGAGGACACCTAGACAAAGACCAGAGCTGCGTCCGAGACGGTGCCCTATTCACTTCATGCCCCTAGAGCACTGGCGTAGGGATGGACACCTCAATATGTCTGTGAGAGCACTGCTGCCCTCCTCAGAGAGGCTATGTGCGTTTGTAGACTGTATATTACAGTGCATTGTGGGATTATTACAGCGTGGCACTATGTTTTCAAGCACCACTACAAAAAGACAGCCCCTCAAAGTAGTGCACTATGTAGGGAATAGGGTTTTCTATCACAGTTTCGGACACAGCTCAGGTCATGTTTGTTGGAGGGGGAAGGGGGGGTTTGATAGCAAGGGTTTGTCCTAATTGTTCATGGGGTGTCCTCATTTTTTCACATGACTGTACATCCTGCAGTGTGGGACAGGACCCTGCTGCAGGTGTGTGTGTGTGTGTGTAGAGTTCCAGTTGAAGTAGCAGTGTGATGTAGAGCAGCAGAGGCCTGTGAAAGGTTTTATAGTGGAGATAATATAGAGCTTATTAACTGAACAGGCGCAGGAATATGGTTCTCCACTGTACTGTACATGATGTGTGTGTGTGTGTGTGTGTGTGTGTGTGTGTGTGTGTGTTTGTGTCGGTCAGGGTTGGAGAAGTCTCTTAGCACCTCTGACACACTAACACTGCAATAGTTTCTCTTCTCACACTCACACACACACACACACACACACACACACACACACGCATTGATTTCATTTCACATCCAACCAGGGTGACTGACTTACTGGATATGAAGGCCCTGTGTGAGTGTGTGTGTGTGTGTGTGTGTGTGTGTGTGTGTGTGTGTGTGTACCACTGCACCAAGCGTATCAAGACCGTCTGAGAGAGTCACTTCCTCACTCCAGTGCTGCACACTCTCAGAGAAGTGTCTTTCGCTGTTGCAAGCCAGGCTCTACACACACCCTTCCTCCGCTGTCCACCTCCATTATGACCAGACCACTCTCTTTCTTCTCTCGCGCACACTCCCTCTCTCTCTCTCTCTCTCACTCTCTTACCCTCATGTAAGCAGGATGAAGAGAAAGAGAGACAGAGGGCGAGCCTGAATAAGACAAGGAGCCTGCAAGAGAGAAAGCGAGCGTGCGAGAGCAAGCGTTTACAAGTTCACTGTTGCAAGCCAAGCTCCTTGCACACCAGATCACTCTCTTGCTTTGCCTGTTCTCTCGCGTTATCGTGTTCTCATATTCTTCCGCTCACTCGCTCTCTCACTCTCATGTACGCAAGAGAGACAGAAAGAGAGCATTAGTGAGACGGAGCTTGCAAGAGTGCAAGTGTGAGAGTGAAAGCGCGAGAGTGCAAGCGCGAGAGTGCAAGTGCAAGAGCAAGCGCTCGCATATTTGCTGTTGCAGGCCAAGCTCTTCACATACCTCTTCTCTGCTGTTCACCATCCATTCAGTTGCTTCCTCCTTTCTCTCCCTCTCTCTCTCTCTCTCTCTCACAAACACACTCTCGCGCTCTCTCTTTCTTGCTCTCTCTCTCATAGCTGCAACAAAGTGAAATGTTAACTGATATAAAGTAACAAAGTAGCTAAGTACTGCTTTACAACACCATAGTAACAGTCTAGCAACACCATACCACCACCTTGCAATATTATATCACCCATCTAGCAACCGCTACACCACACCTAGCAACGACCTGGGATACCATAGTAACCACTTATCAACACTAATACAACCACCTAGAAACACTGCAGCACCCGCTTAGCAAAACCATAATATATGTCCACCTTGTAACACTATAGCATTCTTCTAGAAACAACTTAGCAACACCACAGCAACCACTATGCAACACCATATCAACCACCTGGGATAGTAACCACTTAGCGACACTATAGCAACCACCTAGCAACCACCGTAGCAACAACCTATGACACCATAGCAACTATTAATCTGAGCATGTTTGACTAGACACCGGAGGCTCATTGGAGGCCCTACTTCACTAGTTACAGGACTTTGTAATACCATAACAACCATGTGGCAACCACCTAGCAAAATCACTTTTACCCTCTGGTTTCTAGCAACAATCTAGCAACTGACTTGAAATGGGAACCCCTTAATCTTCACCACAGTTCTGTGATTCCTTCTGGAACATTAGGGTTCTGTTAGGGCTTTTATGGTTCTACGGTTCTAAGGTAAACGCAGCACAATATGACCTACAGTATTAGCATCTGCTGATATGTGTTTTCCAGTCCAGGAAAACAAACTTATAGCAGTGCAGCATGACTGTGATTAGCTGAACAGGCTGAAGGCGGTACAGTTAAGGCAGAGTCTCATGGCCTGCAGCTCATTTTGGATGTACTTAAGTATCCACTGTGTATTAGAAAGAATCCAGGCCTTTTGTAGTCCACAGGAACGGAAAAACACATCTCTTATCCACTGTAATTGAAATGCTACCCTTGAAAACATGGATCAATGGAATAATGTAGCTCCTACAAGGGCACCTTCAGCACTGGGGTACAAGGAGAGAATCTACAAACTGTTTACTAAGATCCATTGAAGCACTACTTTAGAAGATACACACAGACATGCACACACACATTTACACACTCACACTCACACAATCGCTGAAGGACTCACATTGGTGTTACTGTAACCAGTCCCAATAAATAATTCAGGTGCCTAACCATGAACAGCCCTGCATTTTTCTTACTAGTTCACATACAACACATAGCCATAACAGCCATAACATTAAAACCACCTAAGTTATTCACAGGTAACATGAATAATTGATTATCTGGTCACAGTGCCGAATTTCTAGGGGTGGGATCTGCAGATTAGGCAGCAGGTGAACAGTCAGTTCTTGAAGGTGGGGTGTTGAAAGCAGGAAAAATGGATAAGCATAAGAGTCTGAGACACTTTGACTGGGTCACAACATCTCCAAAACATCAGACAGACAGGTCTTGAGGGGTGTTCCCGATTTGCAGTGGTCAGTACCTAACGAAAGTGGTCAAGGGAAGGCCAAACCTTAAGGATCTAATTCTAACGTCTTGGTGTCTGAGACCACAGGACGCCTTCAGAGGTCTTGTGGTGTCCATGCCTTGAAAATTCAGACATTTTGGGGGGCATGAGATGGGCCTTCACAATATTAGGCAGATGGTTTTGAAGAACTACCAAATAAATCCCAAAAATCACCACTGTTAGCTTGATGCTAATGTAGTGGGCAAATTCCTATTGACAGGCTAGCAGAAATTAGCAATGGTGTAGAGGCTATGTGTCTGGTCCGAGTTAGGGTGCTCTCCACATAGCCACACTGCCTGTCCCGCCTCTTTGAGTTAGAGAGCCAATAAAGTGGCAGTGAATGACCGGCTAGGTGGTTTAACACTCTTCAGTGTTGACTTTTAAAGCGCTTAGTTTAATCAAATTTCATATTTTATTTTTGACGACCAGCCAAAAAATAAAATCCGGTGACTACAGAGTTCCAGCATCTGCCCATTGCCTCCATTATAACATGCTTTTCAAAGAAGACCAGCAAACCTTTTGAGTTTAAAGATGGTCCTCACAAATACACACCAACGCCCACACAGTCCACCCTGAGTCACATCCCTGTCCAGGAAGCCCCGCGGTCCAAATGCGCTGTCGCAGGACCAAAGTTGCTCTCCCTGCTCTGTCATAAATGATATTTATCCCTCGCCCGCCTCTCCCTCCCCGCAACACAGGATGCAGCGACGACTCCGGAATACCAAGTGCTTCTCGGCAGCCCAAACAAAAGAGGCCTCTCTGCACACGCGTCTCCGACTCGTGGCTGTGACAGCCGAAGAGAGACGGCCATTTAAAAGGGGCTTTTGTGTATTTTGATGTCTCATTCTGGCAAAGAGGTCTCGGGGAGCGGCGTTGTGGGTAGAGCTGGGGAACTTGGCTGAATGTGGCTGATGAAGAGGTTCACTGCAATCAACTTGAGTGACCTCTTAATTGAAGTGGCTATGGGCTAGTACAAAAAGGCGCATGTGCGCGCACACACACACACACATGCGCGGTTACATAAGCATGTGTCATATCCACCTACGTTGCAAGCTCGCACTTAAATGACCTCTGAGAGGGATGGATGGACACAGAGCTGCATGAGTGGCTATAGCATTAGTACCAGCATGCGTTTAGTCTTATGTGTTTGGGTTATGCTATGTATGTTAGTATTGTACAAGAGGGGCTGGCTTTAGCATTACCAGGAATTGATGTAAAAATGTTAGGGGTATACTGACTTAGAGACAGGCAAAAAACATCCACACATGCTAGCACTGAGGCTTACTCTTAGAGGCATTAGTCCTAAAGTAATGAAGCATTTCGGTGAAAGTGTGAGCATTACATTAACACTGGCTGGCCTTAGCATTATCTGGCTTTGCTGAAAGTGCTAATCCTGAATTATTTAAGTATATAGTTTAGCATTAGTGGTGTAACAGATCACAAAAGTCACAGTTCGGATTGGATCTCATTTTTTAAGTCACAGATGAGATCTTTTAATTTTTTTAATTTTTTTAAATTAACAATAAATAAAAAGGGAGACAAATGTGAGACAGAATTTTTTAACATGATCTGTTTGTATTGGTGACTTATTTTGATGTGGTCTGTTTGTATTAGTAACTTTTATTTTTTAGATGATTTGTTGATTTGTATTAGTGACTATTATTTTGACACGGTTTCTTCATTTTTATTAGTGACTTCAATTTTGACACGGCCTGTTTATTTATCTTAGTGACCTTAATTTTGACACGGTTTGTTCATTTGCACTAGTGATATTTATTTTGACATTTTTTTTTTTTTTTTTTTTGTTAGTGACTTTTATTTTGACACTGTCTGTTTGTGATGTAGCGCTTGTGCCTCTGTCTTGCACTCTTACCCATTTATGTGAAAGTGTTACTGTTATTCTAACCTACGAACGGAAGAAAGCACCCTTAGGACACCTAATGGCAGTGGGGGCTCAGGGGTTAGAGCTCCAGGCTATTCAGGACAGGGTTGTGGGTTCGATATACCAGACGTATGTGACACCATGGCTGGGTTCAAGCACATAAAGTATAGCGTAGCATACATTTTACTATAACATTTTCAGTTTGTTGCTTAAAGATTCAATAAATGTCCTTTTGCGTTAGGCTTTACTGCTGATGCCTGGTATTGATCTGATGTATGTAGTGTGTGGTCAGTGTAGTGTGTAGCAAAGCCTCAAAGACATAGCTTTGAAGTTAAAAGCTGAGGCTTTGAAGTTCAGCACTATGGGTTTTTTGATATGTTTGTTATTTGCTCCGTATTTGGTGTATAAGTAAAGTGAAAGCTTAGACGGTGAAAATGCACAATGTCCACGAAATACACTTTTAAATTATTTAAAAACAATATTTTATTAATAGTAATTTGAGGGGCATTTTGTTTGGAATGTGGTGGATTCTGGGAATATCTTGGGTTGGGTTGGAATTTTTGCTTGAAGTATGAAAATCTGCTAATGTGACCAATACAAACGGCTGAGTTTCTGGGATATTTTGGTAGGGATGTGGCTTTTTTGTTTGGAAAATGTGGGATTTTTGTTTGGAAAATGCTAATGTGGCTAACAATATGCTAATATGTAGAAGTAACAAACAAAACAGTGGAGGCTGTCAGGGCCCGAAAGCAAAGGAAGCACTAGCTTTTGTGTCCTGCTGCATTCCTATCCTGTGATAACATGTTAGCATTTTTTGGCTGAGCTGTCCCTTTAGCGGATACTATATGCCCAAATGTTTGTGGACACCTCTCCACCACTTCTAATGAACGCCAGTTGCACTCGTTCCTGACAATATGCCTCTCTGGATTTGATAATTGTGATAATTGAGATGAGGTGGGGTGGCGATCATCCAACATCCTGACCTCACTAACTAATGCTCTTGTGGCTAAATGCAATCAAATCCTCACAGTAATGCTCCAAAACCTAGCAGAAAGCCTCATCCCTGGACAATCGAGACAGTTACTCCAACAAAGTCAGGATAATATTTTTTAACACGCTTGATTTCAGAAGAAGCAGTGAGCGAGCCGCTGTCCCAATACTTTTGTCTATATAGCGTATGTGTCATGTCCTGGTGATATCTGTGGAATCTCTTTTGTTCCGCTAGCTTTACACTGGAAACTTCAAGCTCAGAAAGGGCGCGCACAAGGACACACATGCTCTCAACATGCCGCTAGGCTAGCAGCCAGAGAATTTGGTCTTGAACTGGGTTGTTACCGTAATCTCTGTGGTGATCTCTCTGATCCTCGCTGATAACAACTTTGCCGTTTCTGTATTGCCCTTCAGCAAAGCGCTTAACCCAGGCTGCTCTGGGAGCATCTCTGCAGTTAGCAATTAGAAGTTAACGGCGAAATCGAAGCGTTGCTGCAGTCTTTGGAGGAAGTTTGAAAGTTTCCCTTTTAACAGAGCGCCATTAGACCTGAGCTGTATTCCATGGCTTTGTTCAGACATATGTTTCTCGATCAGCAATCAGTAATCTTGGTTCAATATTAGCATATTAGCAGAAAGAGCCATTACAGTTTGACCTTTCCTTGTGCTGCTGATCGTTAGCGCAGCGCCTCATACATTAAAAAGCCTGCCCGACTCTCTGCGCTTATAAAAGACAATAGCATTGATTAGATTCATAATGGATGTATTCGTTTAAGATGGGTGGAGGTTTGCATTAACTGTGTTTGTAGTGAGGTAGTGTTCATATGTGTGTGTGTGTGTGTGCCTGTATAGTGGTATTATATGGAACCTTTGTTACCAGATAGCTGGGTCATTGTGTCTACAGTGAAATTACTGCAATCACTCCAACCTGGCAACACCCACTTATAATCAGCATGGTTTATCCTCTAAGGTCAGAGACAATGGCAGCCAAGGTTGCCAGACTGAACATGTTTTAATGGCCCAATCAAACCTGGATAATCGCCACGTTTAGCCTGGAAGAAGACTTTAAACACCTTTATAATACTATACTTACACATTTTAGCCATATCCTTACTAGTGCAACATTTTCCTAAAAGGTCTTATATACGATGGGTGCGTCCCAATTGCATCCCAATTACTAATACTACCTGTTTTTTGAGTATAGAGAAAAGATATAAGGGTCTAAGGTTGAGTATCCAATATACTTACTCAGAAACGGTCGTTTTCTGAATGTGGTTATAAAGGACACTATAATCCCACAGTGCAATGCAAAATGGAAAGGGAGGAGGTACAGGTGAACATGCAGTGACCTGTGTTGGCCTTCAGATTAGCATGTATATACACCTTAAAGTATTAGTGTGTAGTACACAGCTGGGACACAGATGTGCAAGTACAGCTTTCCTAGTCCCTGTAGAGAAGAGAAGTACTGCAATAGAATATGACAATCTAGAGCAGATAAACATGAACATATTGGCACCATGCCTAAAGCCAGATGTGGGCTAGAGGGGTATAAAGCCCCCCAGCATTAAGCTGTGGAGCAGTGAAAGAACTGTGTTCTCTGGAATGATGGCTGGTGAAGCTCCATCCAGTACTTTTGGGATGAGGTGGGTTGTTGATCATCCAACATTCTGACCCCACTAACGCTCTTGTTGCTGAATGCAATCAAATCCTCACAGCAATGCTCCAAAATCTAGTAGAAAGCCTTCTTTCCAGGACAGCAGAGATAGTTACTCCAACATAAGCAGGGTACTGAGAAGAAACAGTGAATGAGAATGTGTCCCAATACTTCTGTCCATATCATAGTATCATAGAAAAAATTATGATATGAGAGAGGCTCAATATGGGACAGCCAATCAGGACAGAGATCATTTACATACAGCAATTCTAAGGTTTGTAAAATGATTTCTGGCAACCAGATCCACCCAAATGCCACAGGGAAGGACATATCACATGCAGCAACAAGGCCTTTATAGGTGTGAAACACTCATGATAAGTTTAGTTAATGGCTTGGAATCTGAACAGCAGTATGAGGCTTTGTTTGCTCCAGCACTTGTCGAGAATCTCATGAGATCACGTACGGGTTACACGCCAAACCCCGGCTTGTAAAATTAGAATGAACCAACATCTCAGATGTGTGAACACTGAAGAGCGGACGGCTGAGCGGTGTGAGTCATTCACCATGAGGGAGACAATTAGAGAGATATCGCTCACTTAAAAATACGCTCGGATCTGGCAACCCTCTGCGGTTCCCATTTTATGCCATTCTCTCAGATCCACGTCTTTCAGAGAAGCAGCGAGATAGAGGGAGAGAGAGAGAGAGAGGGAGAGAGAGAGAGAGAGGGAGAGAGAGAGAGAGAGAGAGAGGGAGAGAGAGAGATAAAGCTTCTTTCTCTCAAATAATCTTTCTTTCTTTTTACCTCTCTCACTCTCTGTCTCTCTCTTGTCATCTCTGGCACTATCTCTCTCTCTCTCTCTCTTTCAAAATCTTTCTTTTTGTAGTTATCAAGATTTACAATTGAGAGAGAGAGAGAGAAAGGTAGATAATGAGAAAGCTAAAAAAGAAAGGGAGAGAATGTGTGAGAGAGAGCTTAAAAATGATTGAACGAGCTTGACAGATATAGAGAGATAACTACAGAGAGAAAGATCCAGTGAGAGAGAGAGCTGGAGAACGAGTGAGGAAGACCTTGAGAAAGAGAGGGGAAAAGAACCTGAGACTTAGAGCGAGAGATAGAGCGTTAGAAAGATAGATAGATAGATAGATAGATAGATAGAGAGAGAGAGAGAGTTAGAAAGATAGAGAGAGGTTGATGATGAGGGAAGAGAGAGGGGTGTTTGGGACAGTGGCTGTTGAGTCCGTGGCGGCTTGTGTGTGTGTTCTCAAACACGATCTACATCAAAGTGTGATTTTGTTCTGCCGCTTTTTCTCGCTCCTCCGCTGGCTGGCCTGCTCCCAACATTTGATTTTCTGCCCCAGTTTTTCTCTGCTCTCGCTCGCTCGCGCTCTCTCTCTCGGCTCAGCTGAATGGTGTACCAGAATCACTGTAGCTTCATTTACTGAATAAAACTGAAGAGTTTTTCGAGGTTTTCTTCACACAATTTTTTTAAAATGCCAGCCGGCTTGAGCGACGATTTCTTGAAGACCGGACCATAGGACCTATTTGTCCCATATGAGTGTACGGACAGATAGGAGTGATGGGACAAATCAGAGTGATAGGACCAATAGGAGTGATAGGACTGATAGAGGTGATAGGACCAATAGGAGTGATAATACAGATAGGAGTAATAGGACCAATAGAAGTGATAATACAGATAGGAGTAATAGGACCAATAGGAGTGATTATACAGATAGGAGTGATAAAACCAATAGGAGTGATAAGACCAATAGGAATGGTAAGACCAATAGAAGTGATAATACAGATAGGAGTAATAGGACCAATAGAAGTGATAATACAGATAGGAGTAATAAGACCAATAGGAGTGATAAGACCAATAGGAGTGATATGACTGATAGAGGTAATAGGACCAATAGGAGTGATAATACAGATAGGAGTGATAGGACCAATAGAAGTGATAATACAGATAGGAGTAATAGGACCAATAGGAGTGATAAGACCAATAGGAGTGATAATACAGATAGGAGTAATAGGACCAATAGGAGTGATAAGACCAATAGGAGTGATAGGACTGATAGAGGTGATAGGACCAATAGAAGTGATAATACAGATAGGAGTGATAGGACCAATAGAAGTGATAATACAGATAGGAGTAATAGGACCAATAGGAGTGATAAGACCAATAGGAGTGATAATACAGATAGGAGTAATAGGACCAATAGAAGTGATAATACAGATAGGAGTAATAGGACCAATAGAAGTGATAATACAGATAGGAGTAATAGGACCAATAGAAGTGATAATACAGATAGGAGTGATAGGACCAATAGAAGTGATAATACAGATAGGAGTGATAAGACCAATAGAAGTGATTATACAGATAGGAGTAATAGGACCAATAGAAGTGATAATACAGATAGGAGTAATAGGACCAATAGAAGTGATAATACAGATAGGAGTGATAGGACCAATAGAAGTGATAATACAGATAGGAGTAATAGGACCAATAGAAGTGATAATACAGATAGGAGTAATAGGACCAATAGAAGTGATAATACAGATAGGAGTAATAGGACCAATAGGAGTGATAAGACCAATAGAAATGATAAGACCAATAGGAGTGATAGGAGTGATAATACAGATAGGAGTAATAGGACCAATAGGAGTGATAAGACCAATAGGAGTGATAGGACTGATAGAGGTGATAGGACCAATAGAAGTGATAATACAGATAGGAGTGATAGGACCAATAGAAGTGATAATACAGATAGGAGTAATAGGACCAATAGAAGTGATAATACAGATAGGAGTAATAGGACCAATAGAAGTGATAATACAGATAAGAGTAATAGGACCAATAGAAGTGATAATACAGATAGGAGTGATAGGACCAATAGAAGTGATAATACAGATAGGAGTAATAGGACCAATAGAAGTGATAATACAGATAGGAGTAATAGGACCAATAGAAGTGATAATACAGATAGGAGTGATTGGACCAATAGAAGTGATAATACAGATAGGAGTGATAGGACCAATAGAAGTGATAATACAGATAGGAGTAATAGGACCAATAGAAGTGATAATACAGATAGGAGTAATAGGACCAATAGGAGTGATAAGACCAATAGAAATAATAAGACCAATAGGAGTGATAATACAGATAGGAGTAATAGGACCAATAGGAGTGATAAGACCAATAGAAATAATAAGACCAATAGGAGTGATAATACAGATAGGAGTAATAGGACCAATAGGAGTGATAAGACCAATAGGAGTGATAGGACTGATAGAGGTGATAGGACCAATAGAAGTGATAATACAGATAGGAGTGATAGGACCAATAGAAGTGATAATACAGATAGGAGTAATAGGACCAATAGGAGTGATTATACAGATAGGAGTGATAAGACCAATAGGAGTGATTATACAGATAGGAGTGATAAGACCAATAGGAGTGATGAGACCAATAGGAATGATAAGACCAATAGGAGTAATAAGACCAATAGGAGTGATAAGACCAATAGGAGTGATAAGACCGATAGGAGTAATAAGACCAATAGGAGTGATAAGACCAATAGGAGTGATAATACAGATAGGAGTGATAAGACCAAAAAGAGTGATAATACAGATAGGAGTGATTGGACCAATAGGAATGATAATACAGTTAGGAGTGATTGGACCAATAGGAGTGATAATACAGATAGGAGTGATTGGACCAATAGGAGTGATAATACAGATAGGAGTGATTGGACCAATAGGAGTGATAATACAGATAGGAGTGATTGGACCAATAGGAGTGATAGTACAGATAGGAGTGATTGGACCAATTGGAGTGACGCATAATTGTTTGTTAAATCTTCTTACATTCATTTTCGTTGAAGTGAACATTTCTTACTTCTGTATAGTTCAGAGTAAGGAGACAGGAAGCTTTGTTACCATGGTGACGACAGACGACAGAGTGCAGGTTTAAACACAATGAAGAAAAAAGGCCCTTATCTGGTCAGTAAGTGTTTATTTCCTCAGCAAAACTCTAATATTAGAATAGAGACAAATAACAGCTGGTGGTGCAACTGAACAAAGCCATGCACTGGCTATGGGGGGCATCCAGGAGAAATCGTCTTCAGTCTAGCTCAGATATCTCTTTTTAATGTAATCTGGAGTTTGTACAGTAAAGACAGTCTTATTTTGCTCAGATAAATGCTTAGAATCATACGCTTAGATGATTAAAACCTCTGCACAGTACTGTGTATAAACATACTGTATATAACAGGGTGAAGTCCAATGAAAAGGCAAGAATCAAGCACTTCCATTTCCATGTGTAGTAATCATCCAGAAGAGCTTTAACATCCTAGATTAACCCCCTGCACCAGATTACCCAGAGAGATCATGGAAAATATGCAGTCTGTACCATATATCAAATCCAATATTTTACTACGGGACCAGAACTGTTTGGAGCTGTCCTCTCTTCTAAAAAACAGATCTCTGATTGTGGCTTTAAATGGATCCATTTAAAGTCTGTTGGTACATTTTGGGAAGTCATTCCCTGCTGGATATATTATTTTAATATCTGTAAATGAAATTAGTAGCATCAGAAGGATTTCAGAATGGAAGATAAGCCAGTAGAGTATCTGTCGCGCCTGTCCCGCCTGTCCCGCCTGTCACTAAAGCAGCGCTTACAGTAACGCAAACAGACTGCAGTGACTTCCGCGCTGTTTCAGCAGAGTTACATCAGCGTAATCAAGTGCTGAGAAGAAAGTTGTCTGGACAATTGATTTCCTGCTCTCAAATGTAAAACATGACCTTTCGAAAAAAGCCTCTTACCTCTTTACTTTTTCTCCGCTATGAGTTTTAAATAAACGTTTATCAGCAAATAGCACGATCTTGCCAGCGACTGACTTGCTCAATACAAAGTCCATTTAAAGTCTAAACGGAAAACCGACCTTCATCATGAAGTCCAAGAAATTATAACATGAATGAGTATGTAAATCAGTGTGGGCATTAGAGCTCAGTGTTGTGCCTTTTGAAGCCATAATATTGTAGAATGAGTCTAAATGATTTTAATGGATGTGTCCAGGTCCATTATTTTCCCATGTAATTACTGGAATAAGAAAACTCTGCAACATCTCTTTTTATTGCATTATTTTAGATATTTTCACCTCCAATAGTCTAAAAATGTCAGGTGCTGAATATGAAGCTTAATTAAGTTTTAATAGCTAATTTAGTGTATTGAATTTAAAATGCAATTGTCTTTGAAGTTTGATGTTTGAAGCCTTTAAAGCCTCTGTTTACTCACTTTCATGATTCTTTTCTAGCCATTATCCATCATTTTTGTGATGAATTGACAATAATTTTAATGATTGTTGGTCTTCTCTGTGGAGAGATACTTTTTTCAGTAGTTTTCCTTGGTTGGATTCAAATTTAGCAGTATGTTCACATCGCCTACCTCAACTCCACTAGATAATTCCACTTGTTCATCCAGCCTGCTTTACTCAGCACACAGTGCTTATAAAACCCCTTAAAAAGCCTTTAAAAACAGCAACATCTGTGTTAATCAATGTAGGTTTCTTAGTCAAATTGGCCACACGCTTGTTTTTCTTTAGGCTCCGTGCTCAACGTACGCTCCTGCGGTGTCATTTCCTCGTTACTCGCAAAAATTATAATAAAAACAGCGCAGAAATGTTCAGTTTTGCCGGCCATGCTTTTAAACTGAAAATTTAACCAGTTCATCTCAAAAGCTCAACCTTTAAAATTAAGAAATATTTCAGAAAACATTTGACCGTAAATTCGGACTTCTTCAAATGTCAAGTAGCTCACAAAGAGTGTCACGTACCATTCAACTGATTGCACCTATAGACTTCTATTTTGAGGTAAAGCAACACTTTAATTGGCATGTGTTTCTCTTCATGGGCTGGTTGAGGCATATGATTCAGGTTTCATGCTTTGAGCCACCAATAAAGGACATGTTGTTCTGGACAAGTTAGAAAACACAGAACCTTTGTGGATAGTGAAAGAAGCATGAGAATTTACCTTGAAAGGGTAATATGATCAGATTTTGTACATAAATGTCTCGGGTTATGCAGCGTTACGCAATTCTCACAAGCGTTGTCCTGTCCCCTTCACCAAGGTTTCATAGTGCAGTTAGCCGCATGAAAGCCCGGAGTAGCAACAGCAGTGAGGCTGTTCTCCCTATTACAGGTCAGTGGAGCATCACAGTGACATTAGAACTGTGCATTTCTATTTGGGCAGACAAATGGGGAGTTTGATTTGCCTGTCTTACCAGCATATGAGCGCTTCTCTCCAAGAGTTTGCTTGGTTCTTCCAGCTCTCTTGTTGACCTCCACAGTTCCCCTAAACTGCCATTCCTTAATAACAGTCTGCACTGTAGAAACCACAAGCTGAAAACACTAGCTAGCTTCTTATCTTCACCCCACAAATGAGCAGTGTCCACACACATATACTATCTGCACTTTATCAGCGGGATTTGTGCCAATGCCGATAAATCAATGGCACAGTAATATTGATTATGTATTGGTTGGGCCCTAATCAGCACATATTGATTTTCTGTGATGTACCTCATTATTACAAAGCACAAAGAAGACTTACTAGCTGGTCCATCATTCACGTCCAGTTCAGCCATTCTGGACAAATTTCAGACAACTTTTTCAGGCTTCATCAGTCCCTCTTTACCTCTCTCTCTCTCTCTCTCGCTCTCGCTCTCGCTCTCTCTCTCAGCTATCTCGCCTCCCCCTGCCTCTTTTCCCCACTGCAACGATTCACTACAGCAACTGCTTTAAAAAGCTCAATGGTGGGCAGTGTCAGCCTTTGTTGTGTATGGGAGTCAGTTCTACAGAGTCATTTACAATGTTGATTTGATTTCCGAACCTGTCCTCATTTGCCCAATTCACTGATCTTAGCTTAACTCAGCTGGATGACAGATCTACTGATCCTAACACTGATAATGCGTTTAAATGCGGCTGGAAGTATTGATTTCAGTGTGTTGAGGGTGGGGGTTTCAATCCAACAATCCAGTCCTTGGGGACCCCACATTTTCATCCAATACCAGCAACAAACACGCCTTATACTACACACTAAGCTTATAGGCTTCTATCTAGTACTTCTGACACATCTACAGGGCATTTTAATTAGTATTTGAAGAGTCATTTAGCCAAGCATTGAATGCTCCATGGATATGGAACCATTGCCCTTACTAAAGAACCCTTGGGGGAAGCCCTCATTATATAGTATATAGTGTATAGTTATATACTATATATAGTATATCAGTATTAGTTAATGGAGCTCAAAAAAACAAACAGTGAAGGCACTGTGTTCCAGTTCTGTCCCCAGTTTACCCATCTCAGTCCACCCCTTAATATACAATGCTACAAGTGCTGGAAGGGTGAAGGCCAGTTCTGTTACATCAGCTAATGGCTTGAATCACACTGAGTGATGAGGGGGACAAGGATAGTCATCCTCCCTACCCAGACTGAGCAAGGCCAGTTATGCTCTACTAGACATCAGGTGATAGTGGACTTCCCAATGATAGTGCTAATGATTAGATTGTTGGAGCCCTCAGATATGGTTTAAGGTCTAGTTTAAGGCCCTCAGGATCCTTCTACTGGAGCTCACAGAAGAATTTTAGAACTGGATAAGATTAATAGCTCTTCTGTTTGAAGTATTATAAGTTCCAGAGGTGGATTGCATGGTACATGGTAGTACTGCATTTTGACTGAGAACTTATAGGGTTCTTCAACAAGAATGGCAAGTCATGGCATCTATTAAAACCCCCTCATTTCACCATTTTGTGTGTGTTTGTGTTAGAATTTTTCCCTTTGTTTTCCCAGTTTGGCACTGCCAATTAACCTGCCCATTCTTAGCTCCCACTAGCACTAGCAATGCTCCCAACACTTAGAGGGTAAAGACTTAACACAGTACCTCTGATACATGCAAAGCCACCATCTCCAGGCAGCCGTCACGCCAATGCACCAGCTATCAGACACCTGTGTCCGCCACCATCGCTTTAGGAGTAATGAGGAAAAATAAGGGCCAGTTGTGCTCTTTTGGACAGCCGCTGATGGCAAAGCAGCGTGGCTCTGGCTTTAACCTCGAGACCCCTGGACCATTGTAGTAGCGCATTAGCCCGCTGAGCCACTCAGAGCCCCTATTTGCGTAATAATAAAAAAGTCTGCAGGAAACTCGCTGCCATACCTATTCTCTCTATCCACTCTGTGAACCCCCCTTCTAGAATCTCCGCTAAATCCACAAGCCACTCCTCCATTTGGGAGCAGAGCATGTCCTGCTGCAGGTCAGTAGTGTCCCCACCATATATAAACACCACACCTCTAAAATATACCTGGTACAGTGTTAAAGGTGTAAGATCCTTGAGGGGCTTTTGGAGGTTATTCCGTTTGAAACTGTGGAGGAACCTTTTAAGGTGCTTGAAGGAACCTTTTTTTGGAGGTTCCTCCACAGTTTTAAGCTAAAGAACCTCTAAAAGTTCCTCAAGGATCTTAAACTTTTAACAGTAGAAAATATATAATAAATAACAACACCAAATATATAATAAATAACATGATAGTCCAACAAGTCATGCTGTCTGGGATCAGTTTAAGAGCAGATTCAGACACAGCCTGTTTGCTTGAGCTGAACCGAGGCTTATCACAGGACAAATCCTGGCTGGCTCACTTTATGATGAATGACCAGTGGTGGGACTATGAACGGAAAAAGTCCAGCTCCAGGTCATTAGCGGCGTCTCCAAACAGATTACCCGACACTTTATGGCTATAATAAAACAAACCTTCATTTTGTCGGCTATTGATCTCCAAACGAAGCAAATGGGCCGCTCGTGCCGCCTGTGAGGCGTTTGGCGGGAAAAAACAGACTCACTCCTCATGCCTGCCACTGTGCCGATGTTTTTTCGGAGATCGGGGGAAGGGAGGAAAGGGAAAAGTATTAGCTGGGCTTTTACAGTGCGTTTGGGAGCCATCTCGAACTCTACGCTTCTGGAGCTGTCTTCTGCCTGTAACAGCCGCTGAATGCTAAGAAGGCGTCCCGAAAAAAAAAAGCCCCCACAAAAGACTCGGGTGACGTGAGCAGCCCGCCGCTCGCCTTGCCTTTCTTCCGCCTCGTTCCCTTTTTAACTCCCCTTCTGTGTGATTCATATTTCAGAGTGCGAGGCTTTGTTAGAGCGCATCTTTTGACTAAAGGAGCCGGGAGAGATGGTGGCTTAGGCCCCGGCGCACACGCTTAAACCGGGTGGGATGACTCAGAAAGGCAAGGTTGCCCCTCTCCGGGTCATGCGGCACGATGGAAGGCACGTGCTTATTTAGTGGAGGATGTGCTTTCGTCACAGCAGCACAGAGCAGTTCCACGCTGACAATGAAACGTCAGTAGAATTACATGCTGTGAATACAGATTCCTCATGGTGGCCACTTTATAAGAAACCCTGCTACACGTATATCTAGCACAGCGATGATGCTGGGTTTTCATCGGTCACTGCTGGGTTGTGAGTGGTCCACTACCCAAACGCAAGCATTTCTGGACAAGAGCAGCTTTGTGGGCAGATGCTGACCTCTGATAAAGGCCCTAAAGAATATATAACATTTGAGAATAGGTGCAATATAGGACCAGGTTCTACTTTAACCAGGCGAAGGACCACTGAAGATTCCCAGTGATTCTTTGTGTTGTCATTGTTCTATGTAGAACCATTGCCTTTACTAAAGAACCTCAGAAGAACCCTCTTTTTCTCAAAGTATACAAATGTTTGCAGCGGTGAAGTGTTGCTGATCAGATTGTAGCTTGTTCTTTGAAGCCCACAGCAGGTTAATTTCAGGTTCAATGAATTCGTCAAAGCCTGTTCCATTAAATACAGGTGTAGCCAATGTCTGAAAGGTTAATTGTTGCTTCCTCTTTGAACGGCGGGTGTAATTTAAATACGGCAATCTTTTTATGTGGGTAATTTGATAAGTTGGAATGGCTGGAACTCTCTCAGAGATGGATTTCCAGCAGGTTTGGCTTGTTGCGATTTCACAGTGTTGCCTAGTGTGGTGCTGCTTTCCTCCATCCAGGTTAGGCAGCGGTGAATGAGCTGCAGGGCGGCAGCGAATGTCGTACCTCAGCTGTTATTTTGGAGGGTTTTTTTTCCTGATGTGTACGACGTGCATTATTTATCTCTTGCAACAGGATCCACACACGGCTGCAAACACGGATTTCATTTCTGACACCGTATCGGCTGTAGCGAGACAAAACACAGCCTGGAACGGTACCAGATTTCCTTTTTTGACACCTACACTGGTACAAAAACCTTGAATACTGATGGACACTGGTTTCTTTATTTATGAACTAAGATATAAAATGGCCTATATACTACATCACATGGACAAAAGTATTGGGACACCTGCTTATGCACTGTTTCTTCCTAAATCAAGGAAGAAAAAGACCCGATCCTACTGCCTAGGGAAGGCTAGAAGGCTTTCTACTAGATTTTGGAGGAGCACTGCTGTGAGGATTTGATTGCATTTTAGCAACAAGAGTGTTAGTGAGGTCATCCGCAGCTCCCCAATTCATCCCAAAAGTATTGGATGGAGCACCAACCATCATTCCAGAGCATTTACTTCTCCACAGCTTAATTCTTTATACCCATCGAGCCCACACCTGGCATTAGGCTTGGTGCCAATAGTCTCATATTTATCTGCTCCAAAGAGTCCTATTCTAGGGCTAATACTTCTCAACAGGGACTAAATAAGCTGTGTGCGTATGTGTGTATGATGTGCAATGATGTGCAATGGGTGCAAATTCAAGTAGCTGAATGCATTCTTTAGAAGGGGTGTCCACAAACATTTGGACATGTAGTGTATTCTATTGTCAGGCTATTTAAAATGTGTAGTATAAAGCTAAGCTGGATATTCTTTGTTCTGATATTTTGAGGGGGCTTTTTTACTCATCTCTCTCGCTTCTCTCTCTCGCTCACGCAGCTTGACATGATTCCATGTGAAAGGCTAGCAGCTGAGCTGAGAGAGGGCAAGAGCGCTCATGGCGCACATGCACGAGAGAGAGCAAGAAAGTGAGAGGGAGAGAGATAGAAGATGCAAGCTTTGCTATTATTAACCAGGACACTGGGTCCCGTTCAGTGCTGTATTTGTCAGGAATTTAGTTTTCCAGGTCCTTTTGGCCTCTCGGTTTTCCATTAACAGCTGTATCCAGTACACTCACTGAGGCTCAATGAGGCTCAGGCCTGCAGCACTGCTTGGTAAACATGTCTTTTAGGAAATCACTCCACATCATCCTTGACTTCTTCACATCGAGACTTTTTCATACATATGGAAATCATTTTCGATTTTTGAATTTTTCATCGGGAGTGGATTTGGATCTCTGAAGATGGTCTGTTTTATTGACAGCTCCGAGAAACATGATCAGAGCTTTGAGCAGCGATTCCCGGTGGGAATAACAGTGTTAAAGCCAGCGCCACACGGGTTAACCCTTTAACAAGGAACGGCAAAAAGTGTCTATTTGTGATATTTCATCTAATTCTCTTTGTAAATAATGAGATTTCCATTTTAAGCGAACAAAATACAGACAAAAGTATTGGGACACCTGCTTGTTGATTCTTTCTTACGAAATGAAGGATATTTGAAAAAGAGTTGATCATGCTTTTGTTGGAGTAACTGTCTCCACTGTCCAGGGAAGAGCGTTAGTGACAAGAGCATTAGAGAGGTCAGGATGTTGGATGATCACCACCCACCTCATCATATAACCCCAACTCCCCGACTCATTCCACAAGTACTGTATGGAGCACGATCTATCATTCCAGAGAACACAGCTCCACTGCTCCACAGCTCAATGCTGGGGGGCTTTATACCCCTCTAGCACTCGCCTGGCATTAGTCATACGCAACTTAAAGTAGCTGAATGCATATATCAGAAAGGGTGTCCACAAACATTTGGACATGCAGTGTATGTTTGAAGAACCTCCACATGATGTAAGGGTAAGGGTTCTTTACCTTCTTTACTAGATGAACTCCACATCTAAGCCTTGAACCGCTGTGTATGTGTGTATGTACCGTGGATCAACCGTCTGTTGATATGAAAGTTCTGGAAGAGCTGCCCTCTTTTATCAGCGCCGTACACACATGAACGTTCACACACTCACAGATGTACAGTTCCCACTGCGGCGAATAAAGCGCATGCTAACAAACCGTCATCACCTCAAAAGCAAACAAAAGGAAGAGAAGGCTCTGCTCAGAGTATTCCCACCCCACCAGTCCTTGCTCTTACCAAAGTTAGAGAATGCGTTTGATGAAGGTACAAACCAGAAGACTCCAGGGTTTCTTCACAGACGCTCGCACACTTTTGTTTGTAGGACAGCTATTTAGCACAATACCCCAAAGAAAGGAGGAGCTTCAGACGGTGGTGTTAGGGAGGGATATGAGAAAGAGGAAAGAAAACACACACACACACATTCTGACATATGAGCCTGGCTCTAAAAATGATGGAACATGTTTGTTTGGCCCCTCAGCTGTGTCAGTGTTTAAACTCACTCGCCGCCTTTCATCTGTTCACAGCTGTCTTCTCGATCCATCCCATTCTTTCTCTTTCTCTATCTCTCTCTCTCTCTCGTTCTTGCCACAAATCTATAATGGATTTTCACAGGAAAAAAACACATCTATCTATATACACCATCAGGCTTAACATTAGCACCACTGACAGGAGAAGTGAAATGCACTGATTATCTTCATCTACACCGGCATCTGTCTATGGGTGGGATCTGCATATTAGGCAGCAAGTGAACAATTCAGTTCTTGAAGGTGATGTGTGTTAAAAGCAGAACAAATGGCAAAGCAGGAGGATCTGAGCCACTTTGTTTGACAAGAACCAAATTGTGATGACTAGACAGCTGGCTGGGTCAGAATATCTCCAAAACATCAGGCAGGTCTTGTGGAGTTTTTCCGGGATGCAGTGGTTGGTACCTACCAAACGCTTGTCCAATAAAGCACAACCGGCAGCAGCATCTCACAACTTACAGGACTTAAACTTACAGGATCTGCTGCTAACAGTAGTCTTGGTGCCAGATATCACAGGACGCCTTCAGGAGGTCTTGTGGAGTTCATGCCTCAAATGGTCAGATCAGTTGTGGTGGCACAAGGTTGACTCTCTTAATATTAGGGAGGTGGCACTAATGTTATGGCTGATCATTGTATGTTTTCATTAAATGCCTTAAAAAGTTGGTTATTCTGAGGAATGTCATACACTCATACATAGTAATATTAAATCAATAGCTATATTATTATTTAGGCTCTGCCCACAAATGTGTTATTCCATAGCTACTGTTCCTAGAACAAGCTTTACAGAATGGTGGCAAAACTTCAGTTTCGTCACGTAAAGGTACTGAATGTACTCTCCCACCCAGACAGAGCTAGACTAATAGTGCTTTCTAGGACTCCCAGCCACGAATGGCTGTGGCATTACATGGAACTGAGCCTGCAGTCTTCCAGTGATAGGGCCAGCGCTTAGACAGCTGCACCACTCGGGACACCAAATGTTCTTAATGTGTGTTCATAGAATAAGATTTTGTAATTTTGTGTCCAAATATTTTCACAATATAAAGAGCAACTGCCCTTTGCTGAATGGGAAAACACTGTTTTTTGATGTAGTAGTTCTGCACTAAAACAAGAATGGGATGTGTTCCACCCATGCGAGAGCTTGTACTCACGTTCGTCTCTGGGGGGAGACCTCGGTTGCCAGTTTTGAGGCCATTCAGAGTGCAGTGAACACTAAAAAAAGCACTCAGGCAGCGAGACAAATACCCATGTCCTTTTCAGTACCGTGGCCAGCTCCAAGATCATTTACGCTCAACTTTCCTCTCAGCCAATAACGCCACAGATGCTGTGCTGTTCAGGACCTTGGCCAGCATCATGTCCATTCAGAAAGCAAAGAAGCAGAGTGTGTGTGTGTGTGTGTGTGTGTGTGTGTGTAAGAGTGTGAGCATGTGCGTAGTAGGGTGTGTGGTGGACGAGGGGGGGGGGTTGTCATGGTTACCTCAGACAGCAGATGCGTCCACAGACAGACCAGGCAGACTGTTGCTTACACGGCTAGAATGCTTACTGACCTTCTCTAAAAGGATCGTCACTGCTGTCGTGTTTAGAGTCCTCGCTGGAATGTGCTGCATGATCTGGAAGGCCTTCAAAGAACTGCGCACAGATTCTCGCCACATCCTGATCTGCTGGCTGTTAGAGCACTACAAAAAACAACAGTACATCAAAATTACTTGATACATCTCAATCATACATTAGTAAAATACAGCAAACAGTTATAATTCAGCTTACGTAACCTGTCACTGCTCTGCTCATAAATGCATTTGGTAACATCATGGCACATAATAGTAAATTATATCAGCTCCACTGACCATATAGGAGCACACTGCAGTTCTATAATTACCCTCAGCTATTATTTGGGTGGTGGGTCATTCTCAGCACTGCAGTACCCCTGACACGAGTGGATCAGACACAGCAGTGCTGCTGGAGTTTTTAAACACTGTGTTTACTCACTATTCACCCTATTAGACACCCCTACCTAGTTGGTCCACCTTGTAGATGTAGAGTCAGAGACAGGAGCTCATCTGTTGCTGCACAGTTTGTGTTGGTCATCAATGAAAAGGGATGAAGGTGTTGCTCTATTCCTGCTTAATAGCTGTGTAACATTAGTGCTTTACTCAGTATTATTTTGTAGCATCTGCAAATGTTTGTGATAGATAATCACAACTAAAGCTAAAGCTACGTACTTGCTATGACCTTGTTCTCTCTAATATTATATCATGGTATTTGATCATACAGAATTATGCCCGCAAAGGAGCTTCTGAATGGAGGGGTTTATTTGTTTCGCTGTCGATTTTACACATCAACAGCCGTTCCCCAGAATCATATACAGCTCCTTTAATTTACTTTCATTGCTACAAACCAGCTGCAAGTTGTTAACCAATAACTTTCCATTTTCAATTTGGCACTGGACTTCGCACCATTTCAGCTCATTAACTGGACTGGAAGTGCTTAAATATATATGAACACTCTATATGAGCTCTGCTGATTGGAAAGCACTTCCACCCTTGAGTGAATGCCAGCGGCAAACTCGCACCACAAAGCCGTGTGTTCCTGCGCAGTAATGAAGCTGGGCTGGAGACTATAGTATGGGAGGAGATGAAAGAGCAGGGCGGATGCACTAAGTGAAGATGCAGGGACGACTCGTGGACTAATTAACTTTCCCTGGAATGAATGCTTTGAACTGTCACTGAAGTCTAGACATTTATGTAACCTATCCCCCTCTTCCAAATCCACCGTGACAATGCCGTCCCTACTAGATCTAAAATAACACACACACACACACACACACAGTACACACCAGTACCCAGCACAAATGGGGCCAGGCGAATACGATGTGCCTGATTTGGGAACTGTCCCTTCTCACTCTCTAACATTCTCATACACACACACACACACACACACACACACACACACACTTCCTAGCTGGATGATAGCTTTATGCCCCCTCCTCCCCTCGAGAGTGGATGTAGTGAGCCAGATGTAATCTGACTTGATTAAACAATTCAGCCCTGATCTGAGCCATATCTAGGAATCTGTGTGTGTGTGTGTGTGTGTGTGTGTGTGTTTATACATGTGTGAGGAGCATGGTTACACACATACAGAAAAAAAGATTAATGTCCCAAGAGAAGAAGAAGAAGAAGAAAGGGCAGAACAGTAGAGGGAAACAAATACATCACACAGGGTCTATCCAAGCTCCTTTTCAGATATGGTTGCCAGGTTGGACGAGCTTTACAGAAAAATCACACTCCGCCTAATGAGCAGTAGTAGGCCACACTTCGAGTTATGCTAAAATATGTAAATTGTCTACCTCAAATCGCTAAGATATTCATTGAGAGTTGTGACATTATGTTGCATTTTAAAATGTTCAGCTGACAAGCTGGACTGCACTGCTGCTGTGCTACTCGGGTGGTCTGTGTAATTGTTTAAAACTAGGGAGGTGAAATGACGAAACAGCACTATTCAGTAGATTTTTTATGTAATGAATAGGATTACAGTACTAGGCTTATTTTAGTACTACTGCTAGATACTACTAGATACAGCTAAACAAGCTCTCCAATTGGTTGGGACTTCACCAGTAGAACTGAAAACCTGCCTGCCAGATTAACCACCAATGTAATCGTGAAAATGGAATTAGGAACAAAGGAATTGACCAATGATTTTCCCTTTTGGAACCAATTTTATCCATTCTGGGCCTTCTGGAAGTCCTACATGCATGTGAACCTGTCAGATTCGCTACGTAATATCCACTTTGCAGTGCAAAATGCTATGCTAGATGGTAAATATCCCACAGACTTACAAAATAAGCACCATTTACAGCTATTTACAAGATTGCTTGACTGGACAAGCTTCATGTGGAGGTTATCCAACATCACAACTGTTGCTATGGAAAAGCACTGCTCACCAACTTCTCCTACCTCTTTATGGTAGTCCACCTACTATGAACATCCACACCACTGGCCACTTTATTAGAAACACCCCTTTTGAACTTCCTCTCACAGGATCTTTTATTAGAAACACCTACTGTGTGGCTTTATTCACTGGCCACTTTATTAGAAACACCTACTATGACCAGCCACACCACTGGCCACTTTATAAGAAACACTTTGTACTCCACTCACCGACGCCCTATAAACCATTGGTACGTCCTTGTTATGTATGGGGAGATGATGACCAGCTGTACCACCCTTTGGACGTCCATTCAATGTCCACTTTATTAGAAGCACCCTATTTGAACCTCCACTCACTGGCCAGTTTATTAGAAACACCCCATTTAAATTTTATTAGACACTTTATGACCTACCATGATCAACCTCACCTCCATCTTCTGTCCACTTTATGGCTGGCCAATTCCAGACAGCAGTCCATCTCCTGCTGCTCAGTTTATCATTTTTAATATTCGTTCTTAATCAAACAGTGATCAGCACAATAACAGCAAGCCAATTTACACACAGCGGTCACGGCTCATTTCAGGTTTCCGTGTGCCGCAGTGTCGGTTCGATATGCGAGTTGCTGTTGTTTTCCTCACTCTTGTCAGTCAGTGGCCTTGCTTGCTATAGGAGACGAAGGCTCGGTTGCAGCTTTTGGAACGTGTCCTAAAGCGACGACGGAAATACACGGGCGTTCGGCCGCGCCTGTCTCTGGCATCTGCGAAACGTTCACATTCTCAGAATTATTTACTCTGACTGCGCCTCGCAGCTCACGCTAAATATAGGTCACTGCTCTGAGGAACGTACGCATCACAGGCAGCGGATTACTCATACCTGAACGGTAAAGAAACATGACAGTATGGGCACTTTGTGTGGGTTCAGAGGACACGGAAGCACTTTGCTTGAATAATTAATGCTCCCTTTTGGTCTGTTGACGATGGCACCCGTGAAATAGGTGTAGGGAACATGTGGGGACGTTTCCTGGAGGCCGATCAAGCTCTGAACATTTTGGCGGAGAAGAAGAATGCTCAAGATCCCATGTCACATCTGCTTAGGTGGGATATTTGCTGCGAAATAAGAGATTCTGCTGGTGTAAACATGCCAGTCCATTGAGAGAGATTTTCTTTATTTGAAACACCTACTGTGGACTTTCAGTCAGTGGCCACTTTATTAGAAACACCCCCTTTAAACCTCCTTTCATGGGCCACTTTATTAGAAACACCTGCTGTGGGATCCATTCACTGGCCACTGTAATAGAAACACCCTCTTTAAATTTTCTCTCACAGGATACTTTATTAGAAACACCTACTATGAACATCCACAACACTGGCCACTTTATTAGAAACACCTACTGTTGGCTTCCATTCACTGGCCACTTTATTAGAAACATTTACTGTGGGCTTCCATTCACTGGCCACTTTATTAGAAACATCTACTGTGGGCTTCCATTCACTGGCCACTTTATTAGAAACATTTACTGTGGGCTTCCATTCACTGGCTACTTTATTAGAAACATCTACTGTGGGCTTCCATTCACTGGCCACTTTATTAGAAACACCTGCTGTGGGCTTCTATTCACTTGCCATTTTATTAGAAACAGCTTCTATGAACATCCACGCCACTGGCCACTTTATTAGAATTTGGTATGTCCTTGTTATGTCTGGGGTGTGATGACCAGCAATAATGCCCTTTGGACTTTCATTTGGTGTCCACTATATTAGAAACAGTCCATTTGAATTTCATTGGTTACTTTATAACCTACCATGATCTACCTCACCTCCATCCTCTGTCCACTATATGGATGTACAATTCCAGACAGCAGTCCATCTCCTGCTGCTCAGTTTATCAGCCAACCCCTGTCCTGTTCCTCCTTGGTCAAGCTTTAAAGACACTGATTTATTCAAAGGTTCTTCACACTTACAGCTCTTCCATAGCATGGAAGTAACAATGGGGTTCCTAATAAAGTGTCCAGAGCACATATTGTCATCTTTTTAAACCCAGCCTTAAAAACCCATTAGATCTTCTAAGGTTTGAGGAGAGAGCTCTCCACTGGGCCTTGGTCTTGTGAGAGTTTCTCGCACAGCGTGTCCCCTTAGAGGCCCAGCGACGTACTCCCCCAATCAGTGCACTGCTCCAGGCCCCGTGCCAACAGCTGCTGCTGTTCAATTTACACGTCCCGTGTGTGGTGAGATCACGCCACAGTTTACGAAGGAACCTTGAGCGTGTGCGTGAAGAATATTGCAAATCTAAGATTAGATGTGTGGCTCAAAAATAACGCGCACTGCTCCCTGATGGTCGGGGCTGGTTAAATAAAGGAGAGATAGGGTAAATGAGCTGGTGAAAGCCACCGCTCTCTGAGGAGCTAAGACATGCCCTGCTCTCTGAGCTCTCATGAGCTGGTCCAGAGAGAAAGAGAGAGAGACTATACATATCAACAGAGAGATGTGTATATACACGTGACCATCGCTAATTGGGTTTATTGTTCACTCCCAGAAGGATCCCAGGGAACGAAGCCGCAATTATCTTAGGTTCACAGCTAATGTGAATGAGGCTGGAGTATAGCTCCTATACTTCTGCCTCTGATTCCTTTTCTATTCCCGAATCTATCCCTCTTATTCTGTTTTACCATCACCCCTCGCTTCCCTAAAAGGCTTTGTTTAAGGAATCAAATGAGGCGGATGGTTCAGCGCAATCCTGTAATGTAGGAACAGTAGAATTAAAATAGTTGTTTATGCTGTTATTTATACTCAGATCTGCCCTAATTCTGGTTGGTTAAAGGGATCCCTTCGCATCAGCATGTTCCTGGATACCCCCACCTTAAATTAAATTGAATGAATGTTTTCCCTTATTTAACATAGTTAGGTTTTCTGTTGCAGACGGTAGCTTAGCACAAACACTAGGACTGATAGCTGGTCCGCCAGTGGGCTGAAAGCATTGCCACAGTCATCTATGGCTGGGAGTCCCCCCCAGAGAGCATGCTTGGCCTAGCTCTCTCTGGGTGGGCAGTAGAGAGCTAGGCCAGACTAGCAAGGTATTACAAATGTCTACACCTAAAGAATATGAGTTAGATGAGTTAAATCAGTCTTACCCAAAGAGAAAAAGCACAGAACTGTGCAGGAATCTGGTCCTCCAGGACTGGACTCCCCTACCTCTGGTTTAGAGTCTGCAGTGTAAATCTATCTTACAGTGGACCATGAGAATGGTCCTCCTCCTGCCTCTTTTTTCTATTTTCTGTCATTTTTGCTCATGCGACTTAAACCATGTGGGGAAATACAGTTAGACCACATCTTTACATTTGAACTATGGAACCTCGCACACGGAACCAGGAGCGGATAGCTTAAAAAAGCTTAGAGTAGATAGCAGAGGGCACCAGAGCCTGCTTGAAGCGAACCCCAGGCCACTGATTTCAGAAAGACCAGAAATCGGCCCAAGCTCGAAAACAGCTTTCATGCTTGACCACAGAACAGGCCCTTTAGTTCCAATCCCAGCAGATGCAAGTATATAAAAACAGTGTGACCCTCAACTGCTAATGACATTCTGGATAATAAGGAGTTAAACCCTTCCCTGACAGGGCTACTGACTGTGAGTGTATTTGCATCTGTGTCTGTCTCTATGTGTGTGTTTGTGTGTGTGTGTGTGTGTGTGTGTGAGGGAGAGAGAGGTTTACTCCAAGCCCAATGGGACCACTGATTTTCAATTTGCTCCCCATTAGGGATCAAGCCCATCAGGCCAGAAAGAGTGTTAGAAATCCTCATTAGCGTGTCCCTCGTCTCTCCACCCTCATCACCACTCCTCCCGACGAACTTCCTTTTGTTCTCTACCTCTTTCATTTACAAATTGATGTGGATGAGCCGCACACAAAATGTTTAGCATCATGATAATGAGTCGCAAATTAAATGTGATAGGGTGATAGAGGGCCTAATGCATTGTTGTCATAGAAACGCTCCGCAAAATGCTATTAGCTGCCGCCCCGCCACTGCGCTGCCAGTCAAACGTCTGCTTCCTCGGCCCGATTTGCATGTGGGGAACGTGGACCGGAGAGAAGCAGATGCATCGGATGGGAGATTTGCAGGAATTTGATCCTGCTACTTGGAATGCTGTACCACGGGTACGGTGTAGTTGCGCTGTTTACTATTTACTATTTTAAATTCAGTAAATAAAAGTGACTCTACTCTCTTAACAATAAGGGTGCGGTTGGTGTGGCGCAACAGATAACACCACCACCTGCCACTGAGTTACAACAACACCATGTGGGAGACCAGGGTTCGATTCCCGGTCTGGGTGACTATGCTGCGCTACTCCAATAAGAGTCCTTGGGCAAGACTCCTAACACTACATTGGCCCACCTCTGTAATACGAGTAACCTTGTAAGTATGCCGTAAATGTAAATGGTGCTACAAAGGCTTCTTTGAGCGATGCCATAGAAGAACGACTCCTGGTTCCGTGAGGACTCCTGGTTCCATTTTTGTAACATTGATGTATGAGAGGTGATAGCAAAGAACCTTTAATTGACACAGATGTGCAAATGCACACACACAGCTTGTCTAGTCCCTGTGGAGACGTACTGCCATTAGGTGGGGTGGTGATCATCCAACATCCTGACCTCACCTACACTCTTGTTGCTGAATGCAAACAAATCCTCACAGCAATGCTCCTCCAAAACCTGGTAGAAAACCTTCTTCCCTGGACAGTGGAGACAGTTACTCCAGCAAAAGCATGATAAACTTATTTTTAATAACCTTAATTTAGAAAGAAACAATGAATGAGCAGGTGTCCCAATACTTTTGTCCTTATAGCGTAGTTCTATCTGGAACCTATTAAGACCTCTTTCAGACACAGCTTCCCGATTCCGGGTGTCCAATGTCAGGGTGGACTCTCATGAGCAAGAATGAAGGTAACGAGAGCGAATTCGATGTGAGCGCTTTTCAGGCATCATCTGGGTTTTCCTGACGTTTGGAGTTGTGATGGCGGTGTGTGTAGACTGTGCCGAATCGCAGGGTGGGATTGCGTCTTGCGGGACAGATGGTAGACATTGTTAGTGCTGTTATTAACCTGATCAAGCAGCTCCCCAGTGTAACTGAGTCTTTTCATTCCTCACCCAGGAGTCAGGCAGTGCCTGAGAATGAGCCTTCTGCATGTGTGTGACTGTGTGACTGTGTGTGTGTGTGTGTGTGTGTGTGTGTGTGTGATAGAGAGAGAGAGAGAGAGAGAGAGAGAGTGTGTCCTGCTGAGTGGAGCAAAAGAGGATTTTTCATGGTCACAGAGCACATTCATATTATTTTGGATATAATTAGCCAAAATTTGTTCCGCTTTGATGCTTCCGGAGAGTTCAGGGCAGAGAAATAAGAGTCCATCAAGGGACCGCACTCGTTTGTGTGTGTGTGTGTGTGTGCGTGTGTGTGTGTATACAAGGTTGTATCCACCCACACAAATGGAAGAGCGTCTAATTTAGGCTTGGATTAGATGTCTCCCTTGTTAATATCTTTGCTCTATTCTGATCATCAGCGGTGCTCCGAGAGCCGCACTCGGATAAACAGCATTAGCCTCAGCACTGACTGAGTCTCCAGCTTTGAGAGAGAGAGAGAGAGAGAGAGAGAGAGAGAGAGAGAGAGAGAGAGAGAGATCTAGTTACATATAAGTCATTATATGTATGTCATTATATGTAATTAGACTAGAGGTCTAATTACATATAATGACAGTCAGAAAAAGAGAAAGAAGGAAAAGCGAGAGCAGGAGAGAATGAGAACACAAGAGAATGAGAGAGAGAGAGAGCAAATGTGAATGAGAAGAGTGAGACAGTGTCAAAGAGAAAGATGGAGACTGAGAGAGACAAGAGGAAAAGAGTGAGAGACTGAGAAAGAAGAGAGATTAAGAAGAAAAAGACTGAACAGAGAGACTGAATAGAGACAGAGTAAGAAAGAGAAAGAATGAGAGAAACTGAGAAGAGTGAGAGACTAAGAGTGAAAGAGTGAGAGACTAAGAGTGAAAGAGTGAGAGACTAAGAGTGAAAGACTGAGAAAGAGAGGCTAAAAAAGAGTGAGACTGAAAACAAGAGTGAGAGAGACTGAGAAAAAGTGAGGGACTGAAAAAGAGTGAGAGACTGAATAGAGACAGAGTAACAGAAAGAAAGAATGAGAGAGACTGACAAGAGTGAAAGACTGAAAGAGTGAAAGAGAGAATACTGAGAAAGAGAAAGACTGTAAATAAGAGTGAGAGAGACTGAGAAAAAGTGAGAAACTGATAGAGTGAGAGGCTGAAGAGAGAGACAGTGAGAGATTGAGAAAGAGAGAGACAAACTGAGAAGAGTGAGAGACTGAAAAAAAGTGTGAGAGACTGAAAAGAGTCAAAAGAGTGAGAGAATGAAAAAAAATAGTGAGAGAGTGAGACTGTCCAAAATACAAAATGATCTGAGAAAATTTCACAAGAACTCAAATCTGAAAATTCTGACCCAGTCCGAACAATGATGAATTTTCTTTGGTGCCTCTCACCACCAACTGTGTGCCAACATGCCCCCGCCTAAACGAGTAGCACTCATCACGTATACTCCACCTACACCCTACTAAACCCCACCCACATTAAACCACACCCACATATAAAAGAACTAGACTCAATGAGAATGTAAACAAATGTTGGCCATTATTAATTATTAATAATATTATTATTATTATGATTTATGATTTTATAGTGTTTAATGAATATAAAAGAGAGCCCAGATGAATCCAAAGAGAAAAAGAGAGAGAGAGAGAGAGAGAGAGAGAGACAGAGAGTAAGATGGAGAATAAATGAGGAATGAGAGAGAGGAGGACAGAATGCGAGGGTAAATGAGAGTAATGGAGAGACAGCAAGAGAAGGAAAGAGCGAATAAGTGGCATTGTGAGAGGTACAGAATGAAAGTGAGAGAGAAGGATGAAAGGAAGTGAATGAGGGAGTGAAAGAGCGAGCGAGAGACAGACAGGGTGAATGTAGGCCTAATGGTTTTAATTATTCCTGTGTAAAAGCCTGGCTCTATTAAAAAACGGCCTAAAATAACGGCTGCCTGATGCGCTGTTGTGAAGTGTTTTTCACCCACCTGTTCCTGCCTCGTCGTTTCCCCTCCTCAGCGTGTTACCGTTATCTGCTCTTCATCGAAGCCTTTCATTGTTCCATGTCAGAAACCTATTTGTTGTTTTCTTGTTCTTGTCCTCTTCTCTGTGGGCTTCTCGCAGCCGTCTCCAGTTATTTTGGGCAAGGTGTGAATTAGTGAGAGACGAGGGATGCTAACAGCGCTCTGCACAAAGAACACAGAAATGCACATTTTGCAGCGCAAAGAGACTTGCAGGCGTGTGTATGAAGCTTTTTAAATCTCAGTTATTATCAGCTCTAACAACACATGCCTGCTGCAGCTTGAATGTCAAATTATATTTAGTCCAAACGAAGCACGGATTTATGCCGTTGTTTGGTGATCTGGAGCCTTTGGAGCGGCTAAAAGCTAACGCTAGGCCGAACGAAGCAAGAACTGATGCAGTTATCCAGTCAGCTGGAGCCTTTGGAGCGGCTAAAAGCTAATGCTAGTCCAAACGAAGCACGGATTTATGCCGTTGTTTGGTGATCTGGAGCCTTTGGAGCGGCTAAAAGCTAACGCTAGTCCAAACGAAGCACGGATTTATGCCGTTGTTTGGTGATCTGGAGCCTTTGGAGCGGCTAAAAGCTAACGCTAGTCCAAACGAAGCACGGATTTATGCCGTTGTTTGGTGATCTGGAGCCTTTGGAGCGGCTAAAAGCTAACGCTAGTCCAAACGAAGCACGGATTTATGCCGTTGTTTGGTGATCTGGAGCCTTTGGAGCGGCTAAAAGCTAACGCTAGACCAAACGAAGCACGGATTTATGCCGTTGTTTGGTGATCTGGAGCCTTTGGAGCGGCTAAAAGCTAACGCTAGTCCAAACGAAGCACGGATTTATGCCGTTGTTTGGTGATCTGGAGCCTTTGGAGCGGCTAAAAGCTAACGCTAGTCCAAACGAAGCACGGATTTATGCCGTTGTTTGGTGATCTGGAGCCTTTGGAGCGGCTAAAAGCTAACGCTAGTCCAAACGAAGCACGGATTTATGCCTTTGTTTGGTGATCTGGAGCCTTTGGAGCGGCTAAAAGCTAACGCTAGACCAAACGAAGCACGGATTTATGCCGTTGTTTGGTGATCTGGAGCCTTTGGAGCGGCTAAAAGCTAACAATAGTCCAAACGAAGCACGGATTTATGCCGTTGTTTGGTGATCTGGAGCCTTTGGAGCGGCTAAAAGCTAACGCTAGTCCAAACGAAGCACGGATTTATGCCGTTGTTTGGTGATCTGGAGCCTTTGGAGCGGCTAAAAGCTAACGCTAGGCTGAACAAAGCAAAAGCTGATGCAGTTATCCAGTGAGCTGGAGCCTTTGGAGCGGCTAAAAGCTAAACACTTTTTCGAATACAGTAAAAATACTGAGCTGTTGTAAAATTCCTCAACTTGAAATGTTAACATGTTCATTTTTAGTTTAATGTTTAAAATGATGAAAATACTGAGCTAAGCATTAGCTTTCTTCGCACCTTCACTGATTTGTGTAAAAGAGGATGGGAATTTATATATATATATATATATTTAATTATAATGTTTGCAGAATAACCAGTATTAATTGAGCACCATACAGTCTGTTGACTGTATTGTTTGATATTAAATTACATTTGAATTATTATTGATTTCTATTTGACAAACTCCCCAGTGATTCCCTCCACTTTCTGAATGTGATCTGGCTCGCCAAGAGAGAAAAAAGAAATCAACCGAGCGAGAGTGACTAACCCCCATAATTCAGTAGGGGTAATTGGGGTGGTTACAGGCTGATGTATGTTTGCCAAGTGTGACTCTTCTCTGGGATGAATGGGGGGACGTGGTCTTCATTGATCCAGCCAACGCAGAGCGTAAAGGGTGGAGAGAGTACAAGATTTATGGCAGTGGAGCTTCACAGCCAGACCTCAGAAGATCTCAGGCCGTACAAGGGCACTAATGGGCGGAGGGGAAAATGACTTTTTCATAATTTTTCAATTCTTCATTCATAGTAACAAAAATGAATTTTCACAACCTGTTGAGGACCAAACAGGTCCTCAGGGCCAACGTGCAGTTCAGATTTCCCAGCACAAAGGCATAGAGGAAAATCACCTCTATGTGTAGACTGACTGGGGGTACAGCTCAATACATATACCCTTGATAACAATATGCCATCAGTTGTTGGAGAACCTACCAGACTACATAATGCCAATAGTAAAATTTGGAGGAGGTGGAATGATGCTGTTTTACAGAGTTTGGGCTCTTGCCTTAGTTTCAATGAAGGGTAATGATAATGCTATAGCATAACAAGACATTTTACACAATTATGATTATTGTTCTAGCTTCTGTGTGTACAAAGTCCATCAATAGAGGCATAGTTGGACGAGTTTGATATGAAGGAACTTCAGTGGTCTGCACTGAGCCCTGACCTCAACTCTATTGAATACTGAGCTGGAATTTCGGCGGCAAGCCTGAACGGCTCATCCTACCTCATAAATGCTCATTTAAATGACTTAGCATAAATTCCAACAAACACACTCAAAGATCTTGTGGAAAATCTTGCCAGGAGAATGGAGGCCACATTATCCTCACTGATGAAGAGCACACTTGGTATCTCCATCTCCAAACATTCAGAAGTGCTTTCCAAATGAGCGGATTAAGATTTAATGGGTTCGGAGTATGGACGGAGCATTAGCAGTAGCATCTCCACGCAAGCTCCAGGCTGCGGAGCACCACCCTGCCTCTCTCCTGGACCCTGATAATGTAAACTGATAAAGTCCAGACTTCATTCAGCCGACTGCCTTCAGCCAGCAACAACCTCCAAGCCCTGTTTGATGTTCCTATAACTACCCATCAGACCCCATCACCCATAGCCCTTAACTCTTACCTTTGAAGCGCTGCCATGTCGAAACGCTCATCAACAGCAACGAGAGGGGGCCAGACTAATGTTTTGAGAGATATACAGTTCAAAGAGCGCCACAGGACGCAACGCAAAACAAAATTATAATGCAGGCCAGATAGTAGTTGGTATGCAGGAGGTTCGCAGCTCTTCATTTGGTTATTGAAGTTATGTGGCCTTCAAAGACCTGGAATACTGAATTAAAGTTAGAGTTAGAGGGCAGGACGTCGAATACACACAGTTCCCCCCCCTTAGCCTAAATGTAGTCGATGAGCTGAGACATGTTTGATGTCTGAAGTTTGCTTTATTGGTTTTGCACTGGAGCTATGACCAGTGCTGACAAGTCATGGATGTTTACAGCTAACCGATCATGCAAACTTCATAATTCACAAGGCCTCGAACCTTAATGAACTGTTGGTAATCGGAAATGGACCCAAATATGTGGTTACTTTTGTCCATTTTCATAAATAACAGCGTCTGATGATTCACACATGCAGTGGACACTGTGCTAAATTATAGTGTGTCAGCTACATTAGCCTCATAGCTCTAGCGCAAAACAACAACAGAAGCACGTTTCAGACACCATAAGTTGGTACCTTCTTAGAAGGCAGTATTGTGATGAAAGTACCTACAACCGAATTGCGTTCGAGACGCACTTTGAAGGCGCCTCTACTGTCAGCTGGTGGCGTGACAAATTGCGTTTTTTTCTAAAGTCGAACAGGCGCTAACTCAGAGGATCACGGGACACGTAAGGCAAGGAAGGATACATCTGAGGTACCTTAGCAGACAGCATTTTATACAGACATTTAATTCTGACATGAGTCTCGGACTGTACCTTCCTGAGCCTTTGAATACTGCCTGAGTGGGCCGCATTTATTATGTTTCAGACACAGCCAACATGTATTCTTAAGTAAGGGGGGGGGGGATATCTGTTCTAGGCTAAAAGCTAGCAAAGTAGCTTCTACGTTCTCTGCTCTCTAACGTCCGCTCCCTCAAAAACAAACTTGGCTCCCTCAGCTGACTACCAAACTAGCACTAACCACGCACCAGAAGGGAAAGCACCCTGCGAGAAAGCCAAAACTGGGGAAACGGACGGGTGCTAAGTGAGTGCTAGGCTAAAAGCTAACCTGCCAACAATCTCATTAGCTGGCTAACGGTACACCATGCTGATAGAACAGCAACACTTTCCGGTAAGATCCGGGAATAATTACAAAAATAACCACAGGGTTCTGCTTACAGTGTTACAAGCTATGCTATGCTATGCTATTTGGCTCTTGTTGAATCGTCACAGTGCTGTAAAGCAGCCAGTAAATAATAGAAATTATAGTAAGTCTTTTTTTCACAAGCCCTCTACCAAAGTAAAAAACAGCATGTTTTATTCTAAGGCAAAATAACAGGGTGGTAAATAGGCTTTTATAGATAATAGAGCATTTTTCGGCCCTACCAAAATCCTATATACCAAATAAGTAGTACACAAGTACTAAATACAGAGTTCCATGGTACCATTTAGTTTAGGTAAAACATTTTTTTTTTTTTTTTTTTTTGAGCAAAAGGGACATATTGTGAAGTAGATTGTGGCCAAACCTTTAGTGTGTACTTCCACTACACCTGCTGAGGTACCACCATACAGTACATTGTCAGGCGACATAAATAATTAGGCTTAAATTCAATATTTGTTTCCCTCTTGTCATTCTGGTCCATGATAGATGCGCACCTTGGTGGAGAATAGGACGTAGCCGTCGTTGTGGTCTTTGTTCTCCGTCTGTCATTAATTGGGGAGGGGTCTGGGGAGTGTGTCTGTGGAGATGGCTGTAGTAAATGAGCTATCAAATCCCCAGCATAGCACGGGACCGGCTCGAGCCCCGTAATTGGAGAAAAACATTTTGAGATGGAACCAATTAAGCGTGCGCTTTTCAGCATCTGCCTTCCTGACTCTACTCAGCAGTTCTCGTTTCTCACAGGAAACGAGAGAGAGAGAGAGAGAAAGAGAGAGAGAGAGAGAGATTTTGATGAGAGTGTAAAGGCACTTTACTCTGAAGTCACCAACATCCGACAGCTCACAGCTCAGTCGATGTACGTTTCTGTATTTCCTATTCAGAATGATGCAACTGCATCCCCATTCAGAAACCCGCTGTAATCACCTCCACATTTAATTATGCGCAACTGAACTGCACGGCTGCAACCGAGTGGGTGAGGTTCTGACAGAAGCTCGATCTCGGTCTATAAGTCAGGCCAATGTAAAATGATAAGGTAACTGATTACAGAGCGTTTTTTGAGTTTACTCAGCTTCAGTTCAGTACAAGTTCTCCTAACTCACATGTTTAGTCCTCCTTTTCAGTTTGGTCGACATTACTAATGGCCTCAAAACCCTTAGTAAAAGAGCTGCTGCCGAAATTGATTACATATTGTGTACGACGTTCAGTCTGTGGCTCCTCCCCCTTAACTGTGTACCGTTTGCGCACTGTTTATTTCCATCTGCGGGTCAGAACCTCCCCTATCACACAATCCCCAGACTGGAAGGCTTTGGACAATAGAGTACTGAGGTCTTGTTGGGATTAGAACTCAATGATGTCCTCACTCTTGATGAGCAGCAGTTAGACCGTAGGGCCACTCGAGAGCTGTGCAACTACGCTACATAGAAACACAGTTCTGAGTAAATCTACCTTGCTGTTTTTTGTTGGACTGCTGTATTTCACCAGCACTGCTCTCCTCTCCATGTGGAATGACCAATCACAAGACTAACATGGCTATGCCCTCTCTTTGAGTCTGAACATCCTGGCAAGCTAAAGCTAAACCTGTCGCAGCTGCCCCGTTGATCCTTCCACCTAGCTCTCCTCCTTCACTGTACAATTTAGCAGCTGAGTGCCGGGACGACCACCCAGGCATGTGGGGCAGCTGCTCTCCCAGTCACGTCTCAAGTTCCTATCTATATATATGCTGGTAACTCAGTTCCAGATATCAGAAACTTAAGGTCTGTGAAATCACAACTGCAGTTTAAAGTAAAAAAAAAAAAAAGCCACGCCCAGACCGTTCTCACTGTTTAAAAAAAAAAACAAAAAAAAAAAGTTCCTTGAGGAACTTTTGGAGGTTCTTGAATTTGAAACTGTGGAGAAACCTCTTAAAAGGTTTTTATAAGATAAAGTTTAGTCACTTAAGGTCACTTAAATCACCTTAAGAGGTTCCTCCACAGTTTCAAATTCAAGAACTCCTGAAAGTTCCTCAAGGAACTTCTATTTTTAACAGTGAGAAGTCTGAGGAGTGCATTTTCGAAGAGCGATTTATCATATTTCTGCTTTATGCTTCACCCAACACCCAAGATTAGTACTATAAAAAAATCTATATATCTAAAGTTGTTCTCAGGGGCTTTAACATCTAAACCAACTGAATAAAGACAGATGTTCAGGCTTGAATTTAAAGTCAACTAACTGTGGAAATGACTTTGTAATTAAATATGTAATTACATATTACAATTACATTACATACAGTAATCTGTCATTTCCAGTCAGAACAGCCAGTACATTATTATTCATTAATGTATCTTTCATTCATATTAAAAAACAACAACTGCGAAATACACATATTTCGATGTTTAGTGAGTCCATCTTTTCCCTTCATTCAATGATGTTGAGGCCTGGACTCTGGGGTGGTCAGTCCACTGATCTGAGTGCACCAGTAGCTTTTTTTTTGTCCTTGTTTGCCATTCTTAGTAAGAGCTTCTTGCTCAGCTCCACATCCTTTCATTACCAAAATGTTGAGGGGTCTTCTCAGTGAAAGGATGCACAGTAGAAATGTAGTTGGTCAGTTCACAATGAGTGGAGGCTGATTTCCTCCTCTCTTTCTCAAAGTTGAAGGTTTTAAGTGCTGATTATCTGATGGGGTGCTGTTGGTGGTCTTTGGTGGTCTTTTGGAATAGTAAAGCGAATCCCTCGGCATCTGAGGGTTCTAGACGAACGTCCTCAGCGCTGTAGCTGAAGTTAGAGATGAACTTCAGATATGAAGTGGTGTGCTCCATGTGGCCAATCTGCTGAAGCCCATGTGCAGTTCAGAGTGAATGGAGTGTGGGGGGATCTATTAGAGGTGCTTTGAAGCCTTTTGATGGTCTTTTAGTTCCTCAGGCCTCTTCTGTAGCTCCACAGTGTGTCTCACACACATGCTGGGAGTGAAGGACTTTGACTTTGACCATCACACACACACACACACACACACATACTTGGCAGATGGCAGAAGGTCTGGATCACAGATTTAACTGCAGGACCTTCCGTGTGTGGAATACACATACGTGTCCTGTGTATCACGTATGTTGAGATGTATGCTGTGGTCCATGCAACCACACCATCACATGCAAACGTAGAAAAGCATGCGTGAGGTCACTAGAGATGTCGAAAGCAAGTCTGACTGATAACGATGCTCAATGATCAAAGCAAGCGCATTTTCATTGAGGAATAAATGTAAAAGAGACCAGTATGAATCATTTACTTCAAGGCAACATGAATAATTTATTCAGTATTTATATTTGAATAGTTTATGGCACTGTTGAAAGGCCTACTGGCAGCCGAAAACACCAAACTTCTCGAAGGAACTGGATGATACGTCACTATTAGAGACATCAAATTCAACTGGTTTTACAGCTTCAGTGGACAGTTTACTGTGTGGCTGTGAGTGATATGCAAATATCAAGGCTGCAAATGTCAAATCAGTCTCTGAATCAGCAGACAGAAGTGGGGAACCCTGAGGGCTTTCAAAGCCTTCAGAGATCACCAAATAATTTCTGGGAATTAATTTCATGAAAAAAATACATGTCTAATTTTAGTTAATTTTTATTCACTAAAATTGTGTGTTTCCATGACACCAAACATGTTAAATCTATCAAATGCTCAACTCAGAAACTTGGACAAAAGTATTGGGACACCTGCTAGTTTATCATTTCTTCTAAAATCAGGCATACTAAAGAAACCGTTTACCTGCTTTTGTAGTGTTTTTGGAGTAAATGTCTCTCCCAGGGAAGAAGGCTTTCTACAAAATGTTGAAGCATTGCTGTTGAGATGTTAAAGGATTTGATTGCATGTAGCGGCAAGAGTGTTAGTGAGGTCAGGATGTTGGATGATCACCACCCACTTCATCCCAAACTCCCCAACTCATCCCACAAGTGTTGGGTGGAGCACCAACCATCATTCCAGAGAACACAGCACAGTGCTGGAGGGGGGCCCCTCTAGCCCACACCTGGCATTGGGCATGGTACCAATAGGCTCATGCTTATCTATTCCAGAGAGACCTATTTTATTGGCAGTCCTGCTTTACAAGGACTAGACAGGCTATGTGTGTGTGCATTTGCCATAGGTGCAACTTAAACTAGCTGAATGCATGCCTTTATTAGTAGAGGTGTCCACAAACATTTGAACATTTCTATAGATATATACATATATGTATATAGTACTGACAATATTGATATGCTCAAAAATATGGTGATGTAATTAATCACGATAAGTGATCAATAATGATGAATACTGTCATATAGGCCAGCCCTAATTCCAAATGATTCTCTGCCATTTTTAGTGACATTCATTTTTAGTTCCATCAATCAACTTTATATTTAAAGTATTTAAAAAAAACTCAGTCAATATTATGAGATTTTGATGTCATCAATATTGATGATGATGATGATATATGATGTTAAATTTATGGTCACACATTAAAAACAGACATGTCTTCATGGTCTGCCGGCATGCATAGTGTGGAATTCCCTGACCTCATGGGACTGCGTTCCAAAGCATCCATCCTCCCTCTCCGGGTCTCTTGTCAGGCTGTCACGGCCAATGATGGATGAGTGGCGCTGTGAAAGGGGCCATCCTGCCCTATTCCCCCTGCATCCTTCCTTCACCGCCTCAGCTCCTTAATTCAGATTAGAGCGAGGCCACGGCGGTAACTAAACGCTGCTCGCTCCCCTGACGCACCGCCACCGTCACGCCGGCGCTGCCGAGCCATTGTTAGGCTGAGCGGGGAATGAAGAGGCCTTATCAGCTGCACCACACAATGGCAGTCCGACAAGCATTGTTCTCTGCGTCCACAGCTACGAGTGAAAATGCAGGTGTTCCTAAATACCTTCTGATTCATGTGGTTCTCATCAAATTTATGAACATTCAAAATGTATACTGACAGTATTTCACCATATATTCCATTTTCACTGATACTGGCTTGTTATTATATTTCTATTCTCTTCTAATATATTTGATTTGATTCCTTTTATTTTTATTCCAATTCTATTCTACTCTACCCTACTTTGTTATTTTCTTTTCTTCATCATTTTATTATTTATTTTCAGATCTATTAAATTCTACTCTATTCTGACATCCTGTTCTGTTCTCCTTTGTTGTGCTGTTATCAGTTCTACAGTATTTCTACTTTTATTCTACTCTATTCTAATGTGGTCTAATGTATGTTTTTCATGTATTTTACACTTTTATTTCATTGTCCACTTTCAGGCTATTCTACTCTGGTGGTCTGTTCTATTCCATTTTACTCTGTTCTCTTTAATTCTGTTTGTCATTCAGCTCCTGTTCCACTCTATTGTTCTAGTCTAATCTGTTCTATTAGACTAGTTTTATTCTATTGAATTTTATCAGTTTCTTCTGTTCAGCTCTATTCTGTCCTTTTCTGTTATTGAATTTTGTATTTTGATCTGTTCGGGTCTATATCATTCTACTTCTATTTTATTTATTAACTGTTTTATTCAGTTTTGTTACATTGTAGCCTGATCTATACCTCTTATTCTATTCTAATCAATTCTATTCATCACTCTACTTCTATTGTATTCTATTCTATTCTGCCCTTTCCTCCTTTGATTAGATGTAATTCATCCTACTTCTATTTTATTCTACATTTCCTCTATATAGTTTTGTTATATTTTAGCCTATAATCTATACCTCTTATCAAATGTATTCTATTCATCACTCTACTTCTATTCTATGCTGATGTATTTTGATGTTTAAGTCTATTTCATTCTATTTCTATTTTATTCTACTTGTTTTATTCAGTTCCGTTATAGTGTAACCTCATCTACCTAATCTTACATCTATTCTATTCTATTTCATTCTATTCGAATCTATTCTTTTTATCACTATACTTCTATTCTATGCTGATGTATTTTGATCTGTTTAAGTCTGTTTCATTTTACTTTACTACTCCATATTTACTTATTCAGTTCCGTTATAGTGTAACCTCATCTACCTAATCTTACATCTATTCTGTTCTATTCTATTCTATTCTATTCTGTTCATCACTCTACTTCTGTTCTGTCCAGTCTTGTTACATTGTAACCTAATTCATCCATCTTTTATTATCATTGATTCTATTCATCACTCTACTTCTATTCTATTCTATTTTATTCTACCTCTATTTTATACTGTTCTGCATTGTAGCCTGATCTATACCTCTTATTCTACTCTGTTCTATTCTATTTCATTGTCAAAACACATACTTTATCTACAACTCCAGAACAAGCTGTAAGTAAACAGTGATAATTCCACACTGGGGATCTACTTTTGCACTGCAGAGTGTAATAGAGGGCATTCCCTCCATCTCCCCCTTCCTCTCTTTTCTAAAAAGTGCTGGGGTGGGTGTAGCTCGGAGAGCCCAGGCCTACACAGCAGAGAGAAGAAGGAAAGACAGAGTGATGAGGGGAAGGAGGGGTGGGGAGGGTGCGGGGGGATGAAGAGGCTTCAGACGAGGAGTGGGGGTGTTAAGCATGATCTCTTTCTGAATTGTGTGTATGAATATTTAATCCCTCTCTCTCCTCTCGTCTCTCTTTCCTCAGTCTCTCTTTCTCTCTCTCTCTGTGATGCCGGGCGCTTTACAGTAGTTTGATATGCTGCGTCGTGCTCTGGCGCTCCAGCATTTGGGATTCTGTTTTTAGTTTCTAGGACACAGAACGGGCGAGATATCGCTCCTCCCCCTCCCCATCCATCCAACACCCCACACCCACCCAACCAACACCACCCTCCTCCCCAACACCCCCCAGCCTGAATGCATTAAAAAACCTTTAATTAATTAATTAGCTGGAGTGACTACAGTAAATAAGTATTCTCTCTCTCTCTCTCTCTCTCTCTCTCTCTCTCTCTCTCAGTTCTGCTACAATTTGCTGATCCAGCATCAGTTCTGTTTCCCTACACTACAATTCCGAAGTTCAGAATCACTCTTTTCAGTACATTGTATCGGAGATCCATGTATGTGTTGAGTTGCAGATGAATGGGGAAGCTGCAGAACATCAAGAATGTAGTTCTAGATACATTATTTGTAGATTGGTTCTGTTCCGTTTGCCATCATTTGATTACAGCCTTTATATTGTGTAAACATTTTGTGATAAATTGATCAGTAGAACCAGACTGAATTCTCTTTTGACCAGTTTAAAAAAATGACGACAGTATAATGAAGCAAGAATCATTATCGATATATGCAAATATATATATTGTGACCAAAAGTGTGTTAACAGGTGTATACAGTCAAGTACATAATCATGCAACCTACATAGACTAACATCAACAGTAGAGTGGGTTGTGCTGAAGCTTAAAGTGTTAAGCACCTTTGACAGGTAGCGGAATTTCTGCCCTCAGTCAACCATAAGTGCTGCTATTGTCAAAAGAAGTGCATACAGCAAAATGACAGTTCACTTGTTGTCCTTTCTTGGATCACTTTTGGTAGGTAGTAACCACTGCATACCAGAAAAACCCCACACTGGTGTTTTTGGCCTAAAAAAGGCTCAGATTCTTAGGCTTGCCCATTTTTCTTGCTTTTCTTGCTTTGGTACTGCCAGTTAACCCACCCGTACATCACTCCGCTCCACCTAGCACCAGCAATGCTGAATCCTGACACTAGCAGGGTAAGGACTTAACACATGTCTCTACCGATCCATGTGAAGCCAGCCACTGCCTGTTTTCAAACTGCTGCTGATGCAGCATTGCCGAGCAGTTGACACACTCAGAAAAAAGGGCTGGGTACCCTGCTCGACCACACCAGCTAACAGATGCTTGTGTTGGCCGACATTGCCTTAGAGTGATGAGGGGAGAGAGCACGGGTGTGTCACCGCCACAAGAGGTCTGACTAGGACTGGAGGCCACAAGACCTCAGAAAGCATTCTGTGTTGTCTTGCCCTAAGACTAACGTGAGCAGCAGATCCTTTAAGTCCTGTAAGCTGTGAGGTGGGGCCTCCATGGATCGCATCAATGAGCCTTAGGTGCCCATGACCCTGTCACCAGTTCACCAAAAGTTGTCCTTTCTCTTGCTTGGTACTGACCACTGCATCGCTGACCCACAAGACCTGCCTGACTGATGTTTGGAGATCATCTAGCCATCACAACACATCGCCTTCAAGAACTGACTGTTCACCTGCTGCCTAATATATAGATCCCATCCCTTGTCATGTTTTTCACTTCATCCATCAGTGGTGATAATGTTATGGCTGGTTGATGTCCTTGTGTTGTAGACACTTTCCCACAGACAAGTTCCCCCCAAAAATCTGGTGTGATCTTTAGGAAGCAAGCTAGGTGTGAAGACAGGCTAAGGCCCCGATTTCTGCACATTATAAATGTTTATATAGCAGCATTGGCACGTATGTATAAAACATATCGGCCAGGCTTTCACTTCTGTCAGGGAGTTACAGAAATAAAAAAGTGAGAAATAATTCCACAGAATGTGAGAAAGGGAGTGGTGGGTATGTCGTGAGGGACCCAGAAGAAGGATTTGCATGCAGGGAGCGAATATGGAGTTTCGGCACGGCTGTGAGAAATGACTGCACTGCTTCTTAATCCTGTGCATCTGTCATGTGTGTGAGAAGTGTCTGGCTTAAAGAGACTGAGGGGCTGGCATGGGCAGCGGCGGCAGCGCTGCGCTGATGCGCTGAACTCTATTGGTATTCCACTCAGCAGTGTTAAGTTGTTGTTTGTGTACATCAGCCTCAAATGATGTCTGACAGGCTGTAATGTCTGCTCATCATTTATTGATATGCTTATTTAGATCTGCAGCTTCAGTGAGGGAGGGAGTCTGCAGCAAAAGCTGTGTGAATGTCTGTGTGTGAGTGTGTTTATATCTTAGTTTGTAGGTACTTGTGGTTCATGTCCAAGTATTTGTGTGTATTGAATGGTGATGCTTCTGGCCGCTTCTGGCAGCGTTTCTGAGGAATCTTAGCCCATCCCTCATGGGCAGTGGCCTCCAGTTCACTAACATTCTTAGTTTCGCTCCTGCAACCACCTTCTTCAAATCCCACCAAAGATTTTCCATGGCTTTCAGGTCAGGTCACCCCAGAAACTTCCAGGACAACTTCAGAATCCAGGCCTTTAGAAGACTCTTTAGAAGACTCTGAGGTATGCTTGGGATCATTGTCCTGTTGGAAGGTCTGATGACGCCCTAGCAGAAGGCATGATGTTTTCTCCTAGGGTTTTCTGATACTTGACTGAATAAATTTCAGTGCCAGAGGAAGCAAATCACCCCCCAGAGCATCACCGAGCCGCCGCCATGCTACACTGTGGGCAGGGTGTCTACTTCTTTTCAGCGTATGCTTTGTTTTTACAAGAGTCCCGAACTGGTCCAATTTGGCGTTGTCGCTCCACAGAAGTTTTGGTTGGGCCGGCAAATCAGCGCAGTGTGTCTGGAAGGGGAAAAACGAAGCATACCCTGAAATAAAAGTAGGTACCCTGCCTACAGTAAAGCATGGTGGTGGCTTAGTGATGTTCTATGGCTGCTTTGCTTCTTCTGGAGTTTAATCCGTAGTTAAATCTGAAAATATCCACAGGTTTTTCTGCCCATCCTTATACTGTGAGAAGATCCCTCAACTCTGTTGATCTAAAAGTATGTGGGAAGAATTTGATCAAGATGAATTAAAAAAACAGACTGACAGACAAGAAGAAAGCTAACTGCTGAAAATGTTGTTGTTGTTCTCAGACCAATGAACTGACTACCCCAGAGCCCAGACCTCAACATCACTGAATGTGTCTGGGAGGACTTGGATAGTGAGAAGCTGCATTTAACCCATCTGTGGCAGTCAACACACTCACCTGTGGCTTGGGGTGAGCAGGGATGAGTAACGGGGGCCGGAGTCCAGCCCTGTGTGCTGATTTCCCTGCTCTATTAGACTACAGACTACTAAACCTGGCAATTAACAGGTGTCCTATGAGGACAGTGAGGACATCCAGAGCTATGGACAGCCACTTCAGCACCCAGGGAGCAAAAAAAAGGGGGGGGGGGGGTTGATGCCTTTCTCAAAGGCACCTCAGCCATGAAAGTTGAGGGAAGGAAAGCCCTGTTCCTTCATTCCCCCCAACCCCCACTTCATTTCCTGTCAGTCCAGGGGATTGAACCAGCAACCTTCCGGTCCCAAGCTCCCTGCTCTAATTTTTAGGCCCCTGGTTTTGAGCTTTGGAGGTGTGGTAAGATCTCCCTGCAGAGCTGCCAATAAAATAAAAGGAGGTGGGGGTCTATGATGTTTGCACTGTACTATAATAGCATGTGCAAAAGTTTGAACACCCCTGATTTTCACTGTTTTGTTGCTGTTTAGAGCTACACATCCCTTCCCCTTTTTTCTCTCTCGCTCTCACTCTCTCTCTTTGTGTGTGTGTGTGTGCGTGTTTGTTTGAGGCAAATCTCTGGGAGATTATGGATGTGAATATGAATATGGAGAAGGGGACAAAAGCCCTCAGGGAACAAAACAGCATTTCGCATTTGAGTTACACTGTATCCACCCCCCAGCACACACATGCATAAATACACACTCTCTCTCTCTCTCTCTCTCGCAACACACACACCCCTACACACACATACTCACACATGCAATGTAAAATTCAACCTTTGACTGTTTCTATTCATTGCCAGTCAGTGTCTGTAATCAATTGATGAAAACACACACACACACATATTTATATACACACACACAGAGAGACTCATGGTTAGCTCCTGCACGTCCTGAAATCACTCTTGCATCATCCTGCTGTTATGCCCTCCCTCCACTCCCCCTCGCTCCCTTCACTCCTTCCTTTAAGTCTTAGAAGTGCAAACACCCCTCCCCCCTTTCTAAAAGGCCTATGTCCCACACTGTTGTAGGTTTACTTCCCACTAATACAGGGGGAATACAGGGGTGTGCCCCAAGCTTAAAAGGGCTGTGACTCTGTGGTCAGTGCGGCCTGACAGTGAGTGCTGGTGATTCAGTAAGATGAAGCTGTGGAGCTGCTCTGAAGGCGCTGCTGAAAGTTAAGTGAGCTGCTTTCCAGGAACGCTGTGCTAAAAGGTGCGGGATGGAGAGAAAGGAAAGAGCTCAGGATCCAGAGCCGGAGCGGCAGGAAGGAGGGGAGGGTCCAACAGACTAGGCTCATGAATATTCACCCATCTAATGAGAGGCAAACGAGGAGTCTGTCTGGATAATCAGCATTATAGCCAGCAGGAGAGAGAGAAAGAGGTTTGGCACAGAAGGGCGAGCGAGAGGGGGAGACGGAGAGGGAGAGATGAAGAAAGAGAGAGTCGGAAGGAGAGAGGCAGATTTAGCCCAGGAGACGAGAGAGGGGTAGCAAGACAGAGAGACAAAGGAAAAGAGAAAGATGAAGAAAGAGTGGGTGGGGGGGTGGCATGGGGCGAGGGGGGAGCCAGAGGGAGAGATGAAATGAGAGACAGAGAGAGAGAGAGAAGGAGAAGAAAAAGAGTGAAAGATTTAGGACGGGTCGAGAGAGGGATCGCAAGACAGAGAGAGAGAGAGAGAGAAAATGAAAGAGAGAGAGAAAGAGAGAAAATGAAAGAGAGAGAGAGAGAGAGAAAATGAAGGAGAGAGGGAGAGAGAGAGAGAGAGAGAGAGAGAGAAAATGAAGGAGAGAGGGAGAGAGAGAGTCGAATAAAAAATGAGAAGGGCCGAGAGAGGGGTAGCAAGACAGATAAAGATGAAGAGAGATTCGGAAAAAAAGAGTCAGAAATTTTTGTAGTGAGATGGAGAGAGAGAGACAAAGAAAAAGAGAGAGATTTAGTTCAGGGCCGAGAGAGGGGTAGCAAGACAGAAAGAGATGGAGGGAGAGAGAGAGAGAGAGAGAGAGAGAGAGAGAGAGATGAAGAAAAAGAGAGAGATTTAACTCAGGGGCGAGAGAGGGGTAGCAAGACAGACAGAGATGGAGAGAGACAGAGAGAGAGCCAACAAAAAAAAGTGTGAGAGAAATGAAGCACTGGGGACGAGAGAGGGGTAGCAAGACCGAGAGAGAGAAAGAGAGAGAGGGAGTGATGGAGAATGAACTGATGAAACCCATTAAAATCTCTGGCCAAAATGGTTCTATTAAGGATCACATGGTTATCATGGTTCTAGAGTGGGTTCTTTCATCTATATATATTTTTATTGATTTAAATAAAATAAAAAAGGGCATTTTGATGAGCAAGTGATGATGTGGCAGAGCTTGTTTGGCATTACGGCCAATAAGAATTGAACCCAGGGGCTCGGTGGGTGGTGGTGAGGTGGGAGGGTGATTTCCACCCTCTGAATGGGCGTGTAGTGTGACTGTGTTTATTAGTGCAAAACAGTTGCTGATGGAAACTCTGATTAAAACCCCACCTTTACCATTGAACCATGGTAAAAACACACACAGGGTTCTATTGAATAATTAAAGGTTCTCCAGTATGTTAGCATTGTAGCTTCGGAGCAAAACTAGAGGAGCAACCTTCAGACAGCGAACATTTGAACTGTAACTGCTTTAACGTGAAAGCACAACATTAGTGCGGGTTCAGCGGGTTAGCAGAGCGCGCTGCGGTTGCGGGCCGTCCCGTAGCGCTTGCACGATGCGCTGCAATGCCTGTCCCCCGCGGGCCGGATGGTAACAGAGCCATAATGAGGAGAGCGTCCCGCCGAGCTGAGGCAACAGGAGCGAAGAGCAGGTCACCCGCACAGCTGGAGCACAGCAACCAGCCTGCAACAACCAGAAGCACTCACTCTCACACAAAGAGAGAGAGAGAGAGAGAGAGAGAGAGAGAGAGAGAGAGAGAGAGAGAGAGAAAGAGAGGTTTTATACTAATGTCAAACTCATTGTGTCTCATGTGAAATGATAAAAATGAAAGACAAAAAAACGAGAGAGAGAGAGAGAGAGAGAGAAAAGAGAGAGAGAAAAAAGAGAGAGAGAGAGAGCGTGAGAAAGAAAGCTCAGAAGCTTCCTTATACCTACAAAGCATCTCATACACAGACCCAACACACACACACACATGCTGATGCAACAGTAGTAGAGAAAAGCAGGGCAGTGTGGTGGAGGTGTGTGTTGAAAGCTGTTGCTCTCAGAGATGCTGGCCTGCTTTATAGATAGAAGTGTGTGTGTGTGTGTGCGGGCACATTTTATGAGCGAAGCAAGTATGCAGAAGCTGGTAAACGGATTGCACTGCCCATGAAGTGTGTGTGTGTGTGGTATCTCGACCCTGGAAGGTATTTTGTTGGATCTTTCTGATTTACTGCTGCTTTACTGATACTTCATAAAGCTTTAGCTCACTGAGCTCTACCACACCTCTCTCTACCTCTCTCTCTCTCTCTCTCTCTCTCTCTCTCTTTCTCTTTCTCTCCCCTCTCTCTGTCTCACTGTTTCTTGTTCCTTTTTCGCTTTCTGTCCTCTCCCTCCTTTTCCTCTCTTTCGGTCTCTCTCACCCTCTCTCTTGCTCTCCTTCTCACTTTCTCTTTCTCTTTCTCTCTCTCTCTCACTGTTTATCTCACCCTCTCGCTTTCTCTGTCTGTGCAATCTCTCATTGGGCACTGTGACCTCAGGCTCATGTGTCTGTCTCCTCCCACATATCTTATTCTACTAGCTGTGCTTCTCTATGGAGGCTGTCCTGTCACCGTTATTAAAGCCTATGGTGTTATTAAAGGGCTGCTTATGGACACATATGGAATACCTGAAGTGTGGGAGTTCCCACACCCCACCACTCCACCCGACACCATATTACCAAATGTTTGTGGACACCCCTTCTGATAAATGTGTTCAACTACTAGAGTTCTCTGCAGTGATGGTGCTTCATACAGTACTTTTAGGGTGAGTTTGGGAGTTGGGGGATGAGGTGGGGTGGTTATCATCCAACATCTTGACCACACAAGCAGTCTCATCACTGAATGCAATCAGTCCCTCACAGCAATGCTCCTCCAAAGTCTAGGAGCAAGTCCTTCTTCCCTGGACAGTAGAGACAGGTACTCCAACAGATGCAGGACCAACTCTACTATATACTATATACTAATGGTATTTATTACCTTTGATTTCAAAGGTGTCCCAATACTTTTGTCCACATAATGTATCGGTCAGTTCTAGCTCCATTCGAGGTGGGTCTAACCTTCTAGCTCAAAGCAGAAGCTGCTCCCTCACTCTACAGTCTCCTCCCACACATTGTTGCGGTCACGGAGTAGCTTGTAGCTTGGGAAAGGTTTGGGAAAAACCTTCTTAGCTTTCATTGGAAGTCAATGGAAAGATTTAATTCCAAGTCATTTTGGAGCATTTCTATTGGTCCGTATATCATGAAAACTGGACAATCCTGGCGGCATAGTTATGATGCTGACTTAAAGCCAAAATGTATCTAAAGCTCGAACACACCTACTAAACTATAGTACACTGGTAAGGTCATATAGATGTGCTTAAGCAGGAATTCCACCAAACTGAGCCGGAATCCAGTTTTCCAGAAGTGGAAATCTTCGCCAGGTCATGGATACTTACTAATAGGTCAATGACAACTAAATTTAGGAAATGTAAAATCTAGAGGAAAGCTCAACTAATATGACATAAACCACCGAAATACCGGCATATAGACACACACACACTCTCGCACATTCTCTCCCTCTCTCTCACACACACACTCACAGCTTGCAAGCTGGCCTGCTGCTTTCATCTCCTGCTCCCCAATAATAATCATCCACAATAAGTGCACTGAAAACTCAGCTGCTCACACACACACAACGATCAGCATGTCCTCACTGATGAGATGCCAGCACTGTTTCTCACAGTGAGTTCGCTCGCACACACATACACACACATACACACATACACACAGACAGTCCATGACAAATTCCGTGCACATGAAAGGGGAATAATGGGGATTATTCAAAGATGCACTGGCAAGTATACCAAATCTCGCCCTTTCTTTCTTTCTTTCTCTTTCTCTCTCTCTCTCTCTCTCTCTCTCTCGCTGTCTTCCCACACACACACACACACACACACACACACACAGTTTGTGAGCAGAATGTGTTTTGAATGTGTCTGTGTGTAACTGCTATACTGGGTCAGCCATGATTGATTTGGCAGGCAGCCTGTGCCAAGACCAGAACTCTCTCTCTCTCTCTCTCTCTGTCTCTCTCTCCCCGTCTCTCCGAGCCCCCAGTCTGGGCAGTTCGACACCACCCAGTCTTCCCGTTTTTCGCTTTTTGGATGCTTCCAGGCGACTGTGGTTCTGGCCAGGCAGTGAAGCTATAAGTCAGAAAACCCTGTTACGGCTCTCAAGCGGCTCAGGGGCTTGTGTCCTATCGCTGGGACCAGAGTTAAAATTCCCAGTGATGCCATAACCATCCATGACCAGAAGTACAATGGCTTGGAAGAAAGGCTTAGGCCCTCCCTTCCTGTCTACTGAGAGCAACGTTTAGCCATGGAGCCAACGATCAGCCACGACATTAGCACCACCTGCCTAATACTGAGCATTAGCCGCCACAACAGATCTGATCATTTGAGGCACGGACTCCACAAGACCTTTGAAGGTGTCCTGTGGTATCTGGAGTTAAGATGTAACCAGCAGCATCCTTTAAAAACTGTAAGATAGGATTTGGGGCCTCCATGGGGCCTTTTTGGACCACTTTTGATTGTTACTGAGCGCTGCATACCAGAAAAATCCCACCAGTCTGATGTTTTGGAGATGTTCTGATCCGGTTAACTAGCCATCATAGTTGGTCCATGGGTTCATGATATTGGTTCCAAATTCTGATCTGACCTACCTGTGTGCCTCGAGAAATCGAGATTTATCAGATCAGGCTACGTTTCTCCAGCCTTCAACTGTCTAGTGTTGTGAGGTTGTGTCCAATGCAGCCTCAGCTTTCTGTTCTTGGCTGACAGAAGTTTAACCTGATGTGGTCTTCTGCTGTTGTAGCCCACCAAATTTGTGCATGCTGGGAAGCTTTTCTGCTCACCACACTTTTATAGAATGGCTATCTGAGTTACCACTCTCTGGCCAATCTCTATTGACCTCTCTCATCAAGAAGGTGTTTCCATCCGGAGATCTGTCCGGACTGTTTTCGTTATTAAACCATTCTTAGTAACTTTTGTGCTGAAAATCTCAGGGGATCAGCAGTTCTAGGACTACTCCAACCAGCTCATGTGCCATCAACAATCACGGCACGCTCAAAAGCACTGGGATGTGAGCATCATCTGAAGCTGTTGGCTTGTATCTACATGGTTTATGCACTTGGCTGATTGGATAACTGCATGAATGAGTAGGTGTACAGGTGTTCCTAATAAATTGCTAGGTTAGTGTCAGTTGCCACATCATCAAACAAAGACAACTGTATGTTTAAATGTCAGTACTTTTTTTTACTTCGTACTTGCTGCACATAATTGTCCAGTTAGCACTGCTGACCCGTCCTGTGGTGTTGCATAAGCACCAGTGGGAGGCTACACCCGTACTGGAGAAAGCATGTTGAAGCTTTCTATCTCCCAGGTATAAACATGGACAGTGGGTGGAAATTGGCAATGTTTGGTAGAAAACTGGATAAAAATAAAATTGCTATCGACCTGCTCACAAGTAGTGCGTTTCCATAGCTACTGGTGACTGGTCAGTACAAGTATGGCCCACTTGTAGAGAGCTTTACCCAGTCAGAGCAGGGATACGGGGTAAAGAAATATACTGATGAGTCTCTGGCTGACCCTATCACACTGCCTTGCACTGTAGTAGCCCCTGATCAAGCCACTGGATGAGTCTGCAAACATGCTACCTTACCGGAGAGAGCTACGGAAGAATGAGAGCTCCGAGTATGCGAAGTTGTGACTGTGGTTGAAGGCATGCTAATACGAGTAGCGAGTTTAGTTTTTAAGACGTTATAAAAACAGGAACTGGGAAGAGATGGCGAGACGGAGTGGCAGAAATCACACGCTGTTTCGTGTTGTTTTTCAGAGGACAGGAAGCTGTTTGTTGGCATGCTGAACAAGCAGCAGACGGAGGAGGACGTGTACCGCCTTTTCGAGCCCTATGGAGTCATTGAAGAGTGTACTGTATTAAGGGGTCCTGACGGAAACAGCAAAGGTGAGAATCAACCCCTCTTGCTCTTCTGTTTAATGGATAGGGTTGCCAGATTTCAGCCTTTCAGCCAACCAGCCCCGTGCGAGCTGATGGGATTGATCGCTTAATAATAAGCATATCATTCGTCGCTGTCCAGAAAGAGAAATTCCACATTTCCAGACTCCAACTTTGCGGTAGATGGAAAAAAAACTCTTAATTGTCAATGGAAGTCAATGGAAGAAGCTTTTATTCCAAGACATTTTTGAACATGGAACAATATAAAAAATAATTGCCAGTTTCGAATTATGTCTGAATGAAAAACAGCAAAAAAAAAATGTTTCCATAGCGTGTGCACTCAGTAAGTAAAGTTTTGTGGTCAGATGAATCAAAAATGTAAACATTTCCTATTTCCTTTCCTGGAGGAAAAAGGGTGAGGCTCCTAATCTAAAGACCACCTTTCCAGCTGTGAAGCGTGGGGGTGGCAGCATCATGTTCGGTCTTAACATAAATGCCAACAGATACAACATAAAACTGGTGTAATGGTTAAATCTTGAGTTTGGGGCTTTAATATGAATGTGGTCCAGTACAGAGGGGTTTATGGCTTTTCTGGGTTCCAGGGTCTAAAGGCAGTATAGCTGCTACACTTGGCCATAATAATCAGTATGGAGGAAAAAGGGTGAGGCTCTTAATCCAAAGACCACCTTTCCAGCTTTGAAGCGTAGGGGGGCAGCATCATGTTATAGGGCATTTTAGTGCAATCACAAGCCTTTAATTAAAAGTGCAAGGTTAGAGCTCAATAAAGTCTTCTAACTTGGCTGTCCACAAGCAATTAATTTTACTAGGACACTAGGAGGGTAAGGACTTCTCCTGTCTCCTCCTATACATGCAAAGCCAGCCACCGCGTCTTTACGAACTGCCGCTAACGAGGCATCGCTGGGCAGCCGCCGGACATGATCTGAGGAAAGCATCAAAAACCCAGCTTTGCCCCACCAGTTGGCAATCGCCTGTGCCAGCGAACACTGCTTTTAGAGTGATGTGGGGAGAGTGCACCATCTACCCACCCGGCAAGAACTCTGCCAGTTGTGCTCTCTCGGACTCCGGCCGCTGATGGCAAAAGGGAATGGCTCAAGACTCAATCTTGGGGCCCCCCGGGACATAGTGGTAGTCACTTGGAGCCTAAACCTGTGCAATTTTAGCATGAATGCCAACAAATGCCACATAAAACTGACGAAAATGGTCAAATTCTGTGTTTAGAGCTTTAATACTGATGTATTCCAGTATAGAATTTAAGGATTTAGGATTTGTCCTGGTTTCCAAAAGCGGGAAGGAGTGATCTCTGGTCAGATGAAACAACTGAACTGCTATGCCATAATTACCAGAGCTATGTGTAGAGGTAAAGGATGCAGCTTTTAACTCAAAAACAGCATTCCAGCTGTGAAGCATGAGGGTGGCAGCATCATAGTGTAGAGCACTGTAGTGCAACCAGAAGTCTTAATGAGTGCAAGATTAGACCTCAGTTAAGTGCCCTTGAAAGAGAGCAGAGTTTTTTTTTTATTCTGACAGCTCTGAGGAAGTTCAGTCCACCACCTCTTTCACTATTTGTCATTTGCCAGCCCACATCCTCATCATCAGCACACACTCTAAATGAGAGTGTGTTTGCACTTCTGCAGTAAGCAGAGGCAAAAGGCAAGCACAGAAGTTTGGCATGCTTGAGGATTTCATAGATGAAGTGAAGCACTCCAGCTACCCTTGAGCCTTTCCCCCCTCCGAAAACAATCTCCTCCTCTAAGCAGAGCCGCATCTGGACAGACTCCAACAGGGCCGTCATTTACTCGTTCAATTTCACTCCATCAATCCGTCTACAACAACATGCGCACACACACACACGTGCGCTTGGGCACTCTAACACACCGAGCACACATGCTTAGATAGATGTTCTCTTTCAGTACGATGCTTGCTCAGACACGTACACACACTGAGACAAGTACGTACACACACACACAGACACACACGCACGCACGCGACGGACATGTCAAGCCGATGTTCCGGGCCGGAGGTGCCTGACGGAAAGGCCTGACACCAACGTGGCAGAATCCATTCCGTGTGCACGTGTGTGCAGCCTCAACGCGGCAGGACGCCAATATCACCTGACAAATCCCATTCCGGCCCAGAACTCACTCCAAACAGGAATTATTCACCATTCCATGGATAGCTGTGTCCATTAACTCACACACCCACACATGCATGTGCATCCTTTCACTCACACACACACACAAACTAGAAACTGCAGTATTCGTCAAATTCAGTGACAAAAACTGCACATTTGAATGTTGAAAACGTGCACTGGAATATTTCAATATGGCATCCGAGTGGCACAGCTGTCTAAGTGTTGGCTTTATTACCAGGAGACTGCAGGTTATTTATGTGTAAAGGCTTAAAAAAAAAAGGAAATCACAGAGTCTCTGATACCAACAACCTTTACCTTGTTCAATAGATGTTTCCCTGATTCTTTTAAAGATTCTTGGAGGGGAATGGAGAAAATTTCAGTTTAGTGTATTGATATAGCCTACATGTTTTTCAAGCTTAAAAAATAAGGTAATTGGGCTCTCTGAGTGGCTCAGCGGTCTAATGCGCTACCACTTTGGCCCGGGAGTCGCGAGTTTAAAGCCTGAGCCATGCAGCTTTGCCATCAGCAGCCAGAGTCTGGGAGAGCACAACTGGCTCTTAAAATACACTGTAAATATAAGAAGTCAAGACTGTTACTTAACAGGTTTGGGGTTTTGGAATTGGCCAGTTTTCCAGCTCCAGCTTTTGGTTCTGCTGAATTTTCTTTTGAAGGAGGAACAGCAGTGTTCCAGGTTCACAGTTTGTCAGTTTCATGTACCGAACTCTCATAATTCAACTTTGCTGAGGTAAATGCAGTCTGCATGTCCACACACACACACGCCAAAACGCTACTGTCAGGAAGCGGACAGCCATGTCAGAGAGGTCAGGCAGAGTGAGTGTGTGTGTGTGTGTGTGAAGGATGTGATTGCATGTGAGAGAGTGTGGAGTGCCGGGTCTTCTCCACTCCCCAGAGAATCATCAACATTTCATACAGCCACCATCTTTACACTTCCTTCTGCCTTAGCGTCAGCACTCCTCCATGTTCAGAACATGCTTCAGGACACATGTAGGGTCTTCATTTGTGAAGTGAGTTGAAGTGTGGTATCAGAGGAGCACTCCACAGCCCTGGATTAACTGTGCATACGGTGTGTCTGTGGAACTGCTGTGTTGTGTTATTTGTCTCAGTAAGTAGTAAGTGAGGCCTATCCTAGCAAGTGGATTTCTGGGAGGAGACAGCAGGCCTGCTCCATTGACCGTGTTTCAACATCTGTGTTTACTCCACATTCACCGAAAGCTGTTTCTTACTTGCTTAATTCGACCCTTCCTCTCTAGAGAGTTGCCCAGGTGCTCGTTTAGTCTCTTGTCACTTCAAGACTTGACTACTGCAACTCTCTTCTGGCTGGTCTCCCTTTACACACCATCAGTCCCCTGCAACTTATCCAGAATGCAGCGGCACAGGTCGTCTTCAACGTTCCTAAATTCAGCCATGTCACTCCACTGCTGTGTTCTCTTCACTGGCTTCCTGTAGCTGCTGCCCGCATCAGATTCAAAACCCCGACGCTGGCCTACAAAGCCAAGAACAGACCAGCCCCTCCGTACTTGATGACAATGGTCAAAAGCCGAGTCACACTTTTAACTAAGGCTCGGCTCGACCCGCCATCCCTCAAAATCCACGGAAGACAAGCGTCCAGGCTTTTTTCTGTCCTGCACCAAAGTGGTGGAACGAGCTTCCCCTGGGTGTCCGAACTGGGAGTCGCTCACTGTCTTTAAACACAGACCACCTCTTCTGAGAATACTTGGGCGAATAGCAGAGGTATCTTTGAACTTTTAGCCTATTCAAACTAGCTGAGGTTTTTCTTGAGTAAATAGCAAAGCACTTTTGTAAGTCGCTCTGAATAAGAGCGTCTGCTAAATGTCTTAAATGTAAATGTAAATGTTGCTTACCTGTTTCAGCCTATTAACACGAATTGAAGTCAGAAATCGAACAACGCTGACAACGGTCGGCCCACGCTTTTAACATACGACTGTAGTTTGAGAGCTCTGAGAAGTTGGGGTGAAGCACTGGGTTGGGTTGTTTTTAACATGAACACATACAGTCATAGGAAAAAATGAGGACACCCAGCTTTAACTTATGAACATATTTAATTATATGGACACTCAATCTTCATTTAAACAATATTAAGAGATGGAGGTAATATAACTAAACACACACAACTGAAGAAATTTCTTTTATAATCAGTTACAAAATGTAATTATCAGAAATGCAGTTTTCTTGTAAGATTAAAACTCCCCCACATTTATTACTACTTAAATACCTACAATTAGAATCAGGACTGTTGAAGTGAGTGGTGAAGATCACCAAGGCCCAATCCAGAGTGCTTTCTGAGGCCTCCAGAAAGAAGGTTGTAACTGCAGATGAGTCTGAGAAGGGTTTTATGAATATCTTAGAACAGTTAGAAATCAGGGCGTTCAACTGCCAGCCAGGTGGTCAGGTCAGTTTTTTTCCCTCTTCCTGTAAAGTTGCTAAGTTGACATTTTGGAGATTGTGCTGCAGATGGCGCTGCACAAGGATGATCGTGCTATTAATACCTGTGGGGTGTGTGACGGGACTGATAGATTGAGGTGGTACAGTGCAGTGAGTGTCTGGTTGGAGGTGTGGGAAATGGGTCACAAAGCAGATGTTAATGAATGGCAAAAAGGACTGCATTTGGTCTGTTCGACAGCTCAATGCTGGGGGACTTTATACCCCTCTAGCCCACACCTGGCATTAGGCATGGTGCCAATAGGCTCATGTTTATCTGCTCCAGAGAGTCCTATTTCTATTCCAACTAGTGGTGGTCTCAGGTGTAGTACTCACCTGAGACTCGACTGTGTTCTCTTGCTGACCCACTGTACTGCTCTACATTACTTCTTACTCTTCTTTCTTCTTCCTGTGTGTGTGTGTGTGTGTGTGTGTGTGTGTGTCCTGTAGGCTGTGCCTTTGTTAAGTTCTCCACACACACCGAGGCTCAGTCAGCAATCAGCGGCCTACACGGGAGCCAGACCATGCCTGTGAGTATACCTTTACCACACACATACACACACAGACACACACAGACACACACAGACACACACACACACACACACACACACACACACACACAACACACACTGTACATCATTTCATGTTGATAAAAGCTATCACATGTGCGGCTGCTGCCGCATCAGCGGCAATCTAAGTGCAAATGAGTCCTCTAAAGTGCTGCGCTGTTCTGGGTCTCTCTCTCTCTCTTTCTCTCCTCTCTTCTCCTCTCCTGGGTCCCTCGCTCTCAGCTCTAGAGAAATACTCCTCTTTATCTCTCCTCCTCTCCGCATAGAGCAGAAGAATTATTCGTCTAAGAGGGAGAAAGAGACTGAAGGAGAGGATGAAATAATAAAGACAGAAAAGAGAGAAAAAGAGAGAGAAGCAGAGGGAGAGAGAGAGAGAAGCAGTGGGAGTGACAGGAGAGTGAGAGAGAGAGAAGCAGAGGGAGTGACGGGAGAGTGAGAGAGAGAGAAGCAGAGGGAGCGAAGGAAGAGTGAGAGAGAGAGAAGCAGAGGGAGCAACGGGAGAGAGAGAGAAGCAGAGGGAGCGACGGGAGAGTGAGAGAGAGAGAAGCAGAGGGAGCGACGGGAGAGGGAGAGAGAGAGAGAAGCAGAGGGAGCGAAGGAAGAGTGAGAAAGAGAGAGAAGCAGAGGGAGCAACGGGAGAGAGAGAGAAGCAGAGGGAGCGAAGGAAGAGTGAGAAAGAGAGAGAAGCAGAGGGAGCAACGGGAGAGAGAGAGAAGCAGAGGGAGCGACGGGAGAGTGAGAGAGAGAGAGAAGCAGAGGGAGCAACGGGAGAGAGAGAGAAGCAGAGGGAGCGACGGGAGAGTGAGAGAGAGAGAGAAGCAGAGGGAGCAACGGGAGAGAGAGAGAGAGAGAGAGAAGCAGAGGGAGCGATGGGAGAGAGAAGGAGAGGGAGAGAAACAGGGAATGACGGGTGAGAGAGAGAGAGAGAAGCAGAGGGAGTGACGGGAGAGTGAGAGAGAGAAGCAGAGGGAGTGACGGGTGAGGGAGAAAGAGAAGGAGAGAGAGAAGCAAATGGAGTGACGGGTGTGAGAGAGGAGAGAAGCAGAGGGAGTGACGGGTGAGAGAGTAAGAGAAGGAGAGAGAGAAGGAGAGAGAGTGAGGGGTGCGAGAGGGAGAGAACAACTAGATAAATAAACAGAGAAAGAGGGGAGCCACAGGAGAGAGAGTCAGAGAGAGAGAGAAAGAGAAAGAGAGGGAAGAAGAGACAAATAGAGAGCAAGAGAAAGATTTCCTGCCAATATTAGATCCAATAGTTTCCGCTGAGCTCAGCCTGATATCGTTACCTGTCACACATCAGTAACATCTAAGAAGAACTCTAGCCATTCACTCACTACAGCACTCCAACCTAAATTCATCCAACTAGATTCGATATTTTTAACATTCTATTCCAAACTTTATTAAGACAGATTGCACTGTGATCGGACCATGGATAAGGCAATCAGTGGTAGCATGCTAGCTGTGTTAGCATGTTCGGTTAAGCTGCTCCTTTAACATATTATGGGCCCTATCTTACACTCTGTGTGAGGCATGTCACAATGCTAATTGCTATCTTACGCCCCACCAACAGTCTACTTCCATGGCTTCCAATTTCTGTCATATTGCTGTCTTGGCCACGGAAAACACCAGAGCTCTCCTGACTGAAAACAGCCTAGGCAGACGTCAACATCCAGACGTTCGTTGCTATCTTGGCAGTGAATTGTCAACACAGGCGTGTGCCCGTACACCCTCGCTTTACCCCATTGAAATAGCAATCCGCTAGTCAGACCCCACCTGTCTCTTAAAAGGGAACGGCGAGTGGTGCTGATTGGCTTACTGCACGTTACACCCAAAACACACCCACCCCACACCCATCCTACAACCACCCCACACCCACCCCACGCCCGTTACGATAGCAAAGACACACTGACGCCCTTAATCAGCCTGCAAATCTAAAAAATAGGGCCCTAGGTCTGCAAGACAGTGCTTATGAATGCTATTAGCTTAGTATGTGAGCTAATACTACTAACACATACTTATACACATATACACACACATCTATACCACCCATGGCCCAGCATCTAGGAGTAACTGATTTAAAATGCCATTAAAATGGACTGTTAGTTTGTTTATGTTGGCGTTTGTGTGATGCCGTGTGTGTGTGTGTGTGTGTGTCTGATCACTCAACCTTGAGCGTATTTAGATATTACCCCGACCCTGAAAGCAATCACACTCAAATGAGACTTACAAGGCCATAAGGAATAAAAAAAATATTACAACACACACACTCACGCACACACTCACACATACTCACACTGGGGGCCAAAAAAAGCATATTGGCATTGCTCTCACACACCGCGTCTAATTAAGGACATTTACATATTGAAGCAGCTTCCAGAATAGGAGAAAGTGTGTGTGTGTGTGTGTGTGTGTGTGTGTGTGTGTGTGTGTGTGTGAGAGAGAGAGAGAGAGAGAGAGAGAGAGAGAGAGAGAGAGAGAGAGAGAGAGAGAGAGAGAGAGAGAGAGATAACGAGCCAACTTGCAACCTTTTTTAGCTGTTTTAACCTTTACAGAGATGCAGAACATCCACTCTGAGGAGATTCTTCATGTACAGCTCAATTCAGTTTATTGTCAACACACACACACACACACACACACACACACACACACACACTTTCTCCTATTCTGGAAGCTGCTTATAGTGTATAGTGTCAATATGTGCAGTTGTGTGTGTGTGGTGTCAAAGTACAGTCAGGGTATATGACCTGTACAGATGTTTTTACAGATGGTTTTTCAGATCAGCTCCTACTGGCTCAGACTGGGAGTCTGTTCACTGGTTATTATGGTTACAGTGGTTATTAATCAGAAATATGAGACACTGGCCCTGCTGGATCACTTAGAGAGAGGAGTCTCAGAGGATACTCAACCCAATTATGATAATGGACCTAATGACAAATGAAAGGCAGTATAATGTCATTATGATAAGGCTGTTGTGCTGTTTGGTCCCAGTATTCAGTCAGTCATGCTGAATGTTACTGGGTGTTCCTCTAAAGCTCAGACTCGTCAGCACATTGGACAGCACAGCAAAAACTCAGGCAAGGTGTTTTGTAAAAACTGTTGAAAGAAAAAGGCCACTCTGCACTTTCACATCATCTCTTCTGTGCTCTTCTCCTTTCCCCTCTCTTCTCCTCTTTTCTCTTCTCCTTTCCCCTCTCTTCCCCTCTTTTCTCTTCTCCTTTCCCCTCTCTTCTCCTTTCCCCTCTCTTCTCTTTTCTCTTCTCCTCTTTTCTCTTCTCCTTTCCCCTCTCTTCTCTTTTCTCTTCCCCTCTTTTCTCTTCTCCTTTCTCCTCTCTTCTCTTCTCCTCTTTTCTCTTCTCCTTTCTCCTCTCTTCCCCTCTTTTCTCTTCTCCTTTCTCCTCTCTTCCCCTCTTTTCTCTTCTCCTTTCCCCTCTCTTCTCCTTTCCCCTCTCTTCTCTTTTCTCTTCTCCTCTTTTCTCTTCTCCTTTCTCCTCTCTTCTCTTCTCCTTTCTCCTCTCTTCTCCTCTTTTCTCTTCTCCTTTCTCCTCTCTTCCCCTCTTTTCTCTTCTCCTCTTTTCCCTTCTCCTTTCCCCTCTCTTCTCTTTTCTCTTCTCCTCTTTTCTCTTCTCCTTTCCCCTCTCTTCTCCTCTTTTCTCTTCTCCTTTCTCCTCTCTTCCCCTCTTTTCTATTCTCCTTTCCCCTCTCTTCCCCTCTTTTCTCTTCTCCTTTCTCCTCTCTTCTCCTCTCCTTTCTGCTCCTTTATTCTCATCTTTTCTCTTCTCCTTTATTCTCTTCTCCTTTCTTCTTCTCTCTTCTCCTCTTTTCTCATCTTTTACTCTTTTACCTCTCCTCTTCCTCTTTTCCGCCCATCCCCCTGCTCCGTAATCATTAGTTGAGAGTATTTTGGCCTTTACAGCTGATTGATTTCTGTGGCACCTTTGCCACCACACCAAATGTCATGTGTTGCACTAAATCATTAGAAGCTTCTTAATGAGCAAGTGTGTGTGTGTGTGTGTAAGGGTAGCAGGGAGTGTGTTTGCTCATTTGTGAGAGAACCACATTTGGTAGTGTACTAGACACTGATATCATACAGTAATACAGTAACAGTATCATACACTGGTATCATATGGATGATGAAGAATGGCAGAAGCTGAGTTGTTATGTAAGGCTATTGGAAACATATGAATCAAGATGTAAAAATATAGCCGGTGAGATCAGCTGCTAGACCACAGAAAATAGGCCTTACGTTCAGCACCCCCTCACCCCCACCCCCCAACTCTGAAGGCGGGCCGTGAGCACATTGGACAGCTAAAGATTGGATTATTTACACCCCACACCACAGAATCATCTAAGAAGATAATCATTTAAGACCACCCTGATATTGACCACCCTGACCTTCCACAAATGTTGGCCCAATTATCCTGTAGTGTGGACCTGAAATGCAACGTCGCAGCTCTTTATTTTAATATGAGGTGCTTAACTGGACAACTCCCCACATCCCTCCTGGAGACAAAGTTTTCAGGTTTCATGTTCTGTATGTGGAAATGACTATTTCTCAGTAAGACAATTCAATGTAATTCTCTCTCTCTCCCTCTCTCTTTCTCAGGGGGCATCCTCCAGTCTGGTGGTGAAGTTCGCAGACACTGATAAAGAGCGGACCATTCGCCGCATGCAACAGATGGTGGGCCAGTTTGGCATCTTCAACCCTGCTGTGGCTCTGCCTTTCAGCACGTACAGCAGCACCTACAGCACCTACACACATGCCGTGAGTGCACGCCCACACACACACACAAACACACACACACACACTATATATATATATATATATATATATATATATATATATATATATATATATATATATATATATATACACACACACACTGGGTTACACCCACCCTCCCATGACTCTACCCTCGTGCACATGATCGGTTTTTAAACACGCTGAGCTGCCAGGCTAGTGTTAATGCACTAGATATTTACTGCACACTGGATGATATGCAGAGGTTTCGACACGCAGTTGTACAAAGCCTGAGAACTCTCTAAACTCATTCAGACATCATTAGGACTGGTTAGGCAGATGGTCCAGGACCGCCATTACGAATGGCCTGCTACTGACGTTTCCAGCATGAAATCAATGTTAGAACTATTCAAATCTTACAACTCATTACAACCATGAGCTTCCAGGAACCCAGAGGCAAATGCAGCACATTCAGTCAGGAAAGCGAAGCTGAAAAGAGACTGGACAGTGATCTTAAACATGCTGTGTGTTTACTTCTTTTCATTTTAGGGTGTCATAGAATGCATTTATTGAGTATTTTATGTATGTACAGATAGTAAATGTGACCTGGGTGGAGGCCCAAAAACATGCCAGTATTTGCTCATTTACCACCATGTCATGTTGCCTCAGAAAGAAATGCCCTGATTTCCCTTTAATGGAATTTTATAGGCTTGTAAAAGAGCTCTGCTCTGATTGGCCGGTTTACAGGACTGTAACGGCTCACTGAAACCATACAGCCTAGCCTAGCCTAGCACCACAGGGGCCCTGAGTGGTCTAGCTGAATAAGGCACTGTCACTGTGATCCAGAGGATAGCTAGTTTGAATCCCGGTCATGCTGCTAGCCATTGGCAGCCAGCGCCCCAAGAGAGCACAATTGGCCTTGCTCTCTCCAAGGTGGGTAGATGGCGGTGCTGGCTAGTACACAGCGCTTTCATCAGAACGCGTTTGTTAGCCAGTGGCATTGCATCCAAAAAAAAAAAAAAGAGGCTGGCTGTTCATGTGTTGGTCTTCACCCTCACAGTATTCTTAGCTTTTAGCCTATTTAGCCATGCTTTCATATTCTGCTGAAGTAGCTATTGTGCTTAGCCTTGAAATGCTTTCTCTGGTGGGCTGGAGTTTTATTTTGCTGGATTTTCATTTTAATGAAGGAAAACAGTGTTTGAGGTTCACAGTTGTCAAATTCTATGTACCGAACTCTCAATATTTATTTAAAAATTCCAAGATAAACACCATTCTAGGCCACTTTAATATATTATCACGCTGGGGGTTGTCCAAGCTTTTGTCCACCACTGTACCAATAGCTCTTGTACTGACTCTGTGTTCTTACTGCAGGTGTAGTATATTCATTGACTTTGTAGATGTAGAAAAGAAAGGGGGTCCCGTTTCTTGACCAAATATACACAAATTGAACAGAGATAAGATGCTGTTTAGATTTGGACATCCCGTTGGGCAGACGTGTCAGTGAGTTAAACGCTGTCCAGAAGTGGCCATGGACCACTTAGGTAATGGGGGAGCTAATGGCTGTTCCCTATGGATGAAATGTAAACATTCCATATATGGCAACATTCCAACAGAATGTGGCGTGAAATAAGGTATAAAAACTCAAGGTATTCCTAAGTCGGAGAGAGAGACCGAAGGGCACCCAGAATTGGCAGACTCTCTCCACACTGTTCTTTCGATTGCAATAAAATATATTATTGTTACAACTAAAGACGGTGGCTACAGACTCTCCTTTTTGAATAACAAGTCCATCTCCAGAGGAAGACGAACCGAGACGACACAGGGTCACAGAGAAGTCTTACCATCCACACATACACACTCCAGCTGCCCATATCAATGCCTGATGGCCTGTCATCTGTTTTTTCCCCCCCATCAAGGCATTGAATAATGCATTGACACCATTTCAATTCCCCTCTCATGAATACTCAGGGAGGAACTCGGAGTTCCCATGTAATTTTAACTCAGCCACTCCCTTCGGAGCCCTCTGCGGATTTCTCCGCTCACAATGCGTTTGCCTTACTCTACGTTTGCTTTACCAATATTTCACTTTGATCAGAGGACGTCCCTTTTATTTTGTCCTCTTTTTTTTCGTAGCGCAGATTGCTCGCAGTTTGGCTTCGTCAGATGACGGAGATGCACTTCAGAATGCCGGACGCTCGCGAAACGCAATTAATCTCCGTCAGATGAGCTATGTGTTCGTTTATGGCTGGGTTAATGTATTCAAAAAGGCCTAATTCCAGCGAATATTCATGAGCTACTTATCAAACGATAACGCGATTAGATATAGATATTCTTTCTGATGTAGCAGAATGCGGCCTCCTTCGCCCACGCTCTGAAGAGCAGATTAAACACGGTATTAAAACGTGTTAAAAGCTGCTGTGTTATAATCTGCTGGATGTGCCGCGCCAAAGGATCTATACTGCACATCAAATAGATCCGCTCGGCCTATATATAGACTATACCCTACAGGCTCACAGCCTTAATTACAGTGGGAGTGTGTGCGTGTGGGTGCGCATCGCTACATGCTGAATCTTGTGAGTGTGCAGATATGTATGCATGTGTGTCAGTGTGTGTGTGTGTGTGTGTGTGTGTGTGTGTGTGTGTTTGTACACATGGCTACGTACCAAATCTCCTACCATCCAACATCCTGACCTCACTAATGCTCTTGTTTTCGCTACATGCAAAAAAAAGAAATCCTCACAGCAATGCTTCAAAATCTAGTAGAAAGTATCCTTCCCTGGACAGTAGAGACAGTTACTACAACAAAAGCAGGAGAAACTCTTTTTAATACTGTTAATTCTGGAAGAAACATTGAATGAGCAGGTGTCCAAATACTTTTGTCCATATTGTGTATGTACATTACTATATAATGAAATATTAAAGGAGCAGTTTGGCTAAAAATCAAATCAGCATGATTTATTACTTACTCCAAATGCAGTGGACCTGCCATGAAATGATCGCTATCTACGATGGTTCTTTAGTTTTGAAGAAGAGATGCTAGGCTAACACTGCTAACAAACACAGGGGTTAGACTGTCACCAATCTTATCTCTGTAAATACACCCAAAAATGACTCACTCAGTGTGCATCTGTATCTACATTTGATGTGCTTTAGACTTATTAAAGTAAAAACAACAATAAACTTCATTGTTGAGTGTGTGTGTGTGTGTGTGTGTGTGCACACATACATTCTGAGTTAGAATGTGTGTGTATTTCATAATGTTAATGCCTTATTAGAATACATATAATAACATAAAATATTTATCTTGTGCGTGTGAATGTGCTCCATATTGAAGCTCGTGTGTGTGTGTGGGTGTGTGTGTGTGGGTGTGTGTGTTGTGAGTGTGTAAGACCCCCTTTGACATCCAACCATAGCCCAACAGACGGAAACCCCCCAGGTATACCACAATCCACCTGCTCTCTGACCCTCAACATCGTAAACACAGAGGACCCCCACCTAGTCTCAGCCTTCCACAAATCCACACCCCTCCCCACACACACATACACTCCCTCCCCTTCAGGACCAGCGCTCTGTTTGCAGGAGATGAGCGTAAATGATTTCAATTCCATGTGGATTATTAAAATGGGAACGGCTAGCACTTCAAACATTTCCTTAAATAGTAAAATTCAGCCCTGAGGGACCAGGGGAAACACACACACACACACACACCCACACGCCACACACACACACAGACACACAGCCACCAGCCATTCATACACTTATACTCAATCACTACCACTAGCACGCACACCTATGAAAAGAGGGCTTTACCAAGTTTGAGGTTTCTCATTCTAACCCTCAGTGATCTTCAGTTAGTCCAGCTGATCTGATGTGCTGGTCCTTTCTAATGATGCATTTGGGTGTTTATTCAAAATGGGCTCTTTTTGCTATCATGTCAAATTAGCAATTACTTTGCTTTCAAGACAGTGTTTACAGCCTTTAATTACCCCGACTTAATGAATACCATGGCTGAGCTTATAGCACATCAGAATCTGAATCAGATTTATTGGCCAAGTATGTTCACACACACAAGGAATTTGTTTCCGGCTGTTAGTGTCTCTCTAGTATTAACAATATACAGCTACTATACATAGAATTTACAGACAATACACAATATACAGAGAACAATAGTATGCACAGTATACTTAGACTTTACAAGGGCATTTCTATACAGTGTGCTTTACAGTGCTATTCACAGAATAGCAGTGTGCAAAACTATACAGATGAAATATTGTGTGTAAACATGTGTGAAATGAGTAATGGTGCAGTAATGCAGTAACGGTAGGATAGGATGAGTTTATCAGTAGTATCTATGGTCAGCCTGTAGCTGATGATGGTGATCAGCTGTTGATGAGTCTGATGGCCTGAGGGTAAAAACTGTTCTTGTGTCTGACAGTCTTAGTGGACACAGTTCTGTAAAATGGAATTGTATTGAAATACTGGGTATTTGTGTACCTTTACTTTTTACCTTTGTTCTGTATTCTTTAGAGCTCTACTGATGTCTTACGGTCATATATAGACCCTGTTTACATCTGGTCACTTCATGCGTCTTGAGTATCGGAATGATATCAGGATAAGGCCACGCCACATAAAAATGCAAATGTGCACGGTGGTCCAAAACCCATCACAGTATTGTTTTGAAACTCCTCCCAGTACAAACCCAAACACCAGTAATAACTGCTGCGCAATCAGCCAATTTGCATATTCCATCCCACATAGCATATCTGCATTTCACCGGAGACACATTGGACGACCAAGTATAAATCAGGTTACATTCCAGATACTAGTCACATGAAGTAACCAGGTGTAAACGGCATCATTGCCTGAAAAACTGAACATTCGTTTCAGAAAGTGATTCAGCTTTCATTTCAGTTCAAAAGATGCTGATGGTTTGTGTTGGTGAAAGATCAGGTTGCGGTAATAACAGTGTTGAGGTCTTCACAGAAACAGACCCTAGATCAGACCCTAGACTTTACATATGTAGAAATAATGTGAATATTAAGGTTTGTTTTATTTGCAATATTGTGGTTTACACTACCTATATACATCAAAGGCATTAAAGACATCACAACCATCCACTTTATATATATTATCTATTCAACTTATTGTCCTCCCAGACAGAACTACACCCTGATATTGTGAATTTTCCATGGTTGTGACATCATAACTATGCAAATATATAGAGTTTACACATTTACACATGCCTGTTTGGTTTATTTCAGCGTTGTCCACTCATTCACATGCCAAATTAGTCGTAGGAAGTGATGCATTCAGCTTTCATTTATACACAGTAAAACATATGCTGATGGTTTTGAGTTGTTTAAAGACGAATTGGAGTAATTTTTGATAAAAACAGACCCTAGATCATGTTTTTTAACGCTACTCAACAGCTACTGTAAAAAGGTCTTTAAATACATGTGAAAATTTATTCTTTTTTGTTTTTGGTTTTTTTTTTTTGCAAAATGTTGTTTGAACAATAATGACACGATCAGGAGGAACGCATGAATAAATGACTCACTTTTCCAGACATAAACACGTTACCTTTTAAACTTTCTTGAAATTTCAGGCTGTTGCAGTAATGACAATATTGGGGGTGGTAATATATTGCTCTAACATTTGCAAAAGTTGGATAGATATGAGAGTAAGTAATACATGTGTCTTAATAATGTATTATAAATACACACATTGTCTTTTTTTAAATAGATTATTCACTTTATCATTTTATTGGAGCAAAGAAATTTCAGAATGTGGATTGGGGAGAAGATCAAAGTAACAACATATCAGTGATGGTTGGATTTTAACACAGCTCTTCCCCGGTTTAGTCACTGCTAATTCTCACCTAAACGTTACAGCTCCCACTACCACACAGCACTCCCAGCCTCAGAGCGGGTGATGCCCCAGCCGCAACCCCGCCCAGGCTCCATGAACATTTGAACAGAGGTGCCTGAACCTTTGCATACAACTGTATATGGGATATGTCAGTCTGAAAGGAATAGTATAAAATATAGGGCATTTGGCCTTTAATGTACAATAATTAAATCACGCTTTTGTTAAATTAGACTGCAGCGTCTCAGGGTTAAAGTGTGTGGGCAGTGCTACTGAAATTGTCTACATTCACACCCTTAATACCCCATACATTCAAGCTTACTGTGTTGATGCGCGCAGGCTGTGCTGTTCCAAAGGCCTTCATTTCAAACTGCGAATGTTTCACACGTTTAGTAACGCTCCATGCCGCATTCCATTGGCTACGTCGTTGTAGCGTAGGATGTGTCGGATTCAAAGTTCCTGCCAGCTTCATTAGCATAGTAATCAGAGAACGTTCCAGAAAGAAGATAATGCGTGTGTTAAATAGGGATTGGCAGGAAGGTCTGGATGGGCAACTTTACCTAAAGTTAAAGAGCCTCTATCATGAAAAACTTATTTCCCAGCTCTTTTTGACATAACAAGAGCAGAATGTGAACCATGGTAACGTTTTAAAACGCACCCTTTATTTCTCAGTCCATACAGTCTGGGTCTGGAGCTACGAGGCTAATGTAGCTATCAATGAAAGCATATGTACAAATCGCAGGACTCAATTAGCTTATCGCTTTAACACTGAAGAGTAGAATTTTTCCATGGTTGTGACATCATAACTATGAACACTTACATATGGCCATCTATTCGGAATGCTGTAGTTTTGTCCGCTCATTTTCACAGAACTTTTCCATGGTTATGACATCATAACTATGTAAATTTATATATGGCCGTCCATTCGGAAACAGTTTTTTAGAAGCTGGTTTACCCACATGAGGAGGTGCGATTGTCTGCCTTAGAAAAAAAAAACTGGTGCTTTAACTTTAAAAAGTAACCTGGCTCATTTAGATATGAGGCACAGATACTGTTTACAACTCTTTACGATTTTAATTGACATTCTTTACATTTCTTACGATATTTATAGCATTTACAGTTAACTCATATTTCTATGGCAGCCAGGTTTCTTGCTTTATAAACGAGAAATCTTCTACACAGTATACTGACCAAAACCAATCCCAGAAGTCCTTGCCCAGTCCACAGTGAAATTACACAACTCATGGCGGCTGGGACTTGACGAGATTAGCAGGCGGAAAAGCTTGGTGAAGTCGGCTATCACCTGCGCGTGCTTCCAAAACCGGAGTGGAGGATTATCCAGCTCTTTCCTGACCACTGCATCTAAACAGGTCCCGGCCAGTTCAGGATGATGTGGCCGTCACGGCCTGGGATGAGAGATGGGAGAGTGTTTGCGAGTAAGAGGAGGAGGAGGAGCGAGCGGAGGAGTGCGACGAGCACCTCTACGGATGTGGCGAAGGAGGACAAGATTCTGCTTCGAGCTGACAGACAGGCTGCAAATGGGATTTTGGGGCGAAAAGCAGGAGGAGGCAGTTCCAGAGAGGGAAAGAAAGAGAGAGAGAGAGAGAGAGAGTGACAGACGGAGAGATAAACGAGGAGAGTGAGAAAGGGGGTGTGTGTGTGTGTGATGTGCCAAGTAAGCAGGACAACATACATCTCTCAAGCAGTTGAACCAGCCATACTGTCAGATAGGCCTGACGCCAGCATGAGAGAGAGAGAGAGAGAGAGAGAGAGTTGGAGAGATAAAAGAAAGAGAAAGTAAAAAGCAGAAGCTGCAGTAGAAGCAAAGACCAGAAAAAAGCTCATTAAGGCTCATTTATAATCCCTTTACATCTGAAAATGACGTCCACCCCATTGTAACCGTCACTGTCCGCATACTTCTATGCATCCTTTACGTTGGCATGGACGTTAAGCAGTACATCCACTAGAGGGCAGTGTAGAGTCAGAGGTTAAGGTAAAGGTATTTGTCACTGTACTACGTACAGCGAAATGTGTCCATTGCATTTTACCTATCTGTAAACACACACACACACACACACACACACACACACTAGTGAACTGTGGGCAGTGAACACACATACACCCAGAGCTGTGGGCAGCCAACTCCAGCGCCCAGGGAGCAGAGAGGGTGAAATGCCTTGCTCAAGGGCCCAACAAGAGCCTGGGTATCGAACCCACAACCCTGTCATTAATAGCCCGGAGCTCTAACCGCAGACGAAATCATCAGCAGTGTGTAACCGGCTGTAAACAGTGTACTAAAAGTTTCACCATGAGTTTGCTTCTTTCTCATCATGTTCATATGGCAGTGGTCATGTTTTGCATGCACCATTGGCTAGACTACCCCCACGATTTCCAGCGGTACTGTTCCGTTCTGTCCATATCTGTAAGCTTGCAGAGAAAGTGCACACATATAGACAAAATTAAAGCAGAGTACGGACAAAAGGCTCCGTCCGAGCATAAATGAGCCTATAGAAAGCAAAGAACCCCATTCAGCCTACTGCGAGAAAAGTACCACACCATTTATTTAGCATATGCTGTTAATTTCATATCCGCCAAGCTAACACTGCATGGTGGCAAATTTGATGCTGTTTCCAGCCGGCCTAGTTTTGATGAGCTAAAACGTAGTAGCATAGCATTACGACCTCTTTCTTCAGGCCAAAAGAGAGATTTTTTGCACATATTACATATTACAACACTGATGTCATAATAATCAAAATTGGCAAGTGAAATGTAGAATGCATAAACTTTAAGCTGAAATCATATAATTAAAAAATAATTATTATTTTTTGAAACTGCTCTATAATAAACCGTATGACCATGGTCATTTATTTCAGTGACAACTAAAAAGGCATGTTTGTCCTTCCAAACAAATGAATATGAATATGGATTGCTATGTCTTAATATATTGAGTTATCAAATAAAAGCTCATTATAATAACTGCTTAAATCTGTTACACTGATTAAATCTAATTACACTAAACTAAACTCTAAATCTGATCAGCTTTGTGCATTTTATAAAGAAAGATGCCATTTAAATTTGGGGTTAAAAAATGCAATCAGATCCTCACAGCAATGCTCTGAAATCTAGTAGAAAGCTTTTTTAATTCTCTAAATTTCTTAAGAAACAATGAATCAGCAGTCCAAATACTTTTGTCCATATAATGTGTATGCTTAACTTAGATGTAGTACAATCGTCCAACCGACAATAATTTGAAAATGTTTTCAGGTCTGACTTAGAACCAACTCAGGAGAATGGATAGTTAATAAGATGTACAGGACTGTCTCTCTTGTTGGATGCACTGTGTTTTTTGTCCCCCTCTGTCAGTGTGAAAAAACTGAGAAATGAGAGATTCTGGTTCCGTTTTCGGCTTTGTTAGATCACATCCATTACAGATCAAGCATAGATGAAACTGGAGCAATGGCAACCACTCTGAGGCCTGCAGAAGGAGCTTACACTGAAAACCATTTCACTCTTGAGCTCCCCTGACTGGCTTCCTGTCATCTAGATAATAGCCCTGGCTCCTGCGACTGGTAGTATCTTAGCTCGAGGTTCTTTTCTAGACTCTGTACTATTTGTACAAGCTAAGAATGCATTTCTCAGAGTGGACCTCAAAGCTCTTTCCTAAGTGGCTCTGGACAAGAGTGTGTCAGATGCTGTAAGTGTACTGTAGAGGAATCTGCTATTTCGACTGTAACTCAGGTATTTTGACAAGATCAGAGCTGCAGTTTCTAATTTGGTTTGAAAAATTGGACTAGATGTCTGTACGCTGTTTCTACCAAAACTAACATCCAAGCAACCACCTGAGACACTGCGGAAACCATCTGACACAGCATAGCAACACCCTAGCACTCACTAAGCAACACAATAGCAACTACATGAAATAGCAGAGCAATCCCCTTGCAACACCTAAACAATACTGTTGCAATCACCTAGCAACCACTTTACAACACCAAAGCAGCCGGCTTGCAACACCAAACCGTAGCAGTCACTTAAAAACACCACAGCGACCATCTAGGGTACCATAGCCACTACCTAGCAACCACTTAGCAGCAAGCCTAGCAACTGCCTGTTCAAATGAGGTATGCTGCTGCTTAAATCTGTTAACTCTAAGTAAACTAAACTAACTCTAAACCTAAACAGCTTTGTGCATTTTATAAAGGAAGATTTAAATTTGGGGTTAAAAAAAGTGACTGTAATTAATTTAGCAATGAAACAATTTCAAACGTTTATTAGAAGAAGAGTGGAAACCAATCCTAAATCAGGATTTTTAAATAAATAAATGAATAATATTTAGCCAAAGCAGCCAGCTTGCAACACCACAGCAACCATCTAGGGTACCATAGCAACTACCTAGCAACTGCCTGGAAGCCTTTTTTTTAAGCTTTTTAAAAGCTTGTTTATCTTTTCGGGTGAGGCATGCTGGGATGTTTGGAGGGGGTTGTTGAACAGTTTGTTAGGTGAGGGTTTTTATTGGTCGGCCTTTTTACGTGACTCTAATTACTCTTATTAATCACCAATAGAATTCTTGAAAGCTAATACATCCGCACTCCATTGCTCCAACCAATCGCGACAGCCGCGCCCCGTTTACATAACCTTAAAGAACAGACAAAGAAAGACTGGGCTGCTGAAAGACAGAACGCTGTACTGCGATGGTGTTCTTCTGAGTATGAGTGCAAAGAAGTGGGCTGGCAGAGACAGACACTGGCAATGGATACTACTGTCCCCTAGTGGTTGAATGTGTTACTGCAGCTAGGTCCTGTTTGACAAACCCTGAGACAAACATTCATCAAAAGACAATCTAAAACAAATGGTGTAAAGTGCGTTAGCCTGACGCTCTGTATTTGTAGTGATAATTGCTGTGTGTTCATAGAACACGTTTCACTGGCTGGTAAATACAGTCTTATCGGTTCCTCTGTAATGTTCAAACAGAGGAAGAGACAGAATGAAGGTGATGGAAAGATCATGTTATCGAGGGACTATTTCGACACAGTCCACATCTCGGTCTCTTCTTTCACTGATTTCTTCCCGGCACTCTGGGTTTTGTTTTCTTTCCCTTACACTGACACACACATACACACACTACTCACATATCTGAATATATATATGTCCAAAGGTTAGTGGACACCCCTTCTTATTAGTGTTTTCAGCTAACAAAAGGTGTACTCATTTCTCAAATGGGTGCATACAGCTTATGTAAGCTCTGCAGAAGAGCACCGTCAATATAGTCACATGAGACTAAAGGTACCATGGCTAATACCAAGCATCAGCTAGAGGGGTTTATAAGGCATATGCAGTGTAAATAGGGTGTTACACTGGCAGTACCACCTTACCACATTTGAAATGAAAGTTGAAAAGAAACAGCATGGGTAAACAGTAGGGACATGCTAACCAGAAAGGAAAATGTTAACATATTAAATGCTGTTTTCTTGTGATCACAGCTTATTTTTCTCATTATCTCTAGATAAATGTTTTTGTGATGACAACATTTTTTCTTATCTCTGGATAACCAACGTTTTGTGATCTTAGGATTGCAAAACCTGTTTTCTTGTGATCACAATTTAATTTTCTTGTTATCTCAAGATAACAGATGTTTTCTCATGATCACAACTTAATTTCCTTGTGATCTTGTAAAAAGATCTGAGACCACATGTATTTCCATGGATGTGACCAATAAAGTGGTGAATCGTCACGTTACAGGAGAAGGAGAAAAGTCATCAATAGCACTAGCAATGCCCCTAACACTAGGAGGGTGAAAACTAGCACATGTCTCCTCCATCACATGCGAAGCCAAGCTGCCACTGGTGCAGCATCGCTAGGTAGCCAGTGCGCTCTGAGCAAAGCACGGCTCCCCATCTCCAAAACAACAGCTTACAGACTGACCAACATCACACTAGGAGTGATGTGGAGAGGAAGGGCCATCAACCCACCCCTGAGAGAGCAAGGCCAATTGTTTTCTTGCTATCACAACAAACTGATCCTGAGAAAACAAACATAAGTTGGGATCTCAACAAAACAACTTCTCGAGATCATGACTTGTGTTTCTCAAGATAAAAAGTTATGATATTTGTAATCATGTTTTTTTTTGTTGTCTGCACTTCCATAAGGATGCGTAGGTGTAAACACAACAGCACTTTCTCTTTAGTCAAACAATACCTTTACTGAATTTAATAACGGAAACTCTAAAACAGGTAAGCAAAGGATTTCATATTCTGAAAAGCTACATAGAGTTGCTAATGTGTGTTTAGCTTTCACTACATTCCTGGGCAGGCATTACGTTTGACTTGTTAAGTTTAATTTGTTCCCGAGATGCATAAATTGTTTGTGTGCTTGTATGAGTGATTAAATTTGCTAAGATACAAAATGAGCTAAATAAATAAACCTGTCTTGTCTTACATACACATACAGACACATACCTGTACTTCTATATATAGGCACAAGCATTAGCATAACACACACATACACAGTAGTAATTCCCACTCTTGTCATAACCGGACGTGATGTGCTGTAATATGTGTTACACTCATTGGGCATCATTAGCTCTGTGTTCTGTTCGCCGCAGTGTCCACATGCAGACCAATAATAACACACTAACATGCTGCTCATGGAGCACAGGCATTACATATGCATGCTAATGCTTTGGCTTATAGATCTGTGTGTCCTGGCCTGTTTGTGGGCAGCTATAGATTAGAGTGTATATGGAGCCAGATGTGGGTTTCTTGGCCTGTGATCATTTGCCTCAAAAATCACACAGGCCCCAGATTCTTTATTTATTTATTTATTTATTTATTTATTTAAGTGGGGGAATCCCACTGAGACTGAACGCCTCATTTTCAGGGCAGCCCTGTTTACAATATTTACACATTTACAAAGTACATATATACTAGCCTAAAAGCATCTCATAGTGTAAATGAGAAGCTGATATGAAGGTAAAGCATTTACCACACTGTTTACACTCGAACATTTTAACAGTTTGAAAAAGTTACTCATTATGATTTAAACAAGTCCATTATTTAAACAAGCTATTATTATTATTATGGTTATTATTATTACTATTACTATTACACTTTCCAAACAGGCACAGGGAGGTGCAAACAAATATAAAAGTAACCTTTAAAGGTACAGCATGATCCGTATTCGCAAATTGCTTACCATGAAGGTACACTTCATCCAATTTCCCTGGGAAAAAGTTTTTCATACCTTAATAAACTAAAATGCCTGAAGTCAAGACAATACATGAGGAAAATAGCAATAGTATTTAATAGCAGCAGTACTATTAGTAGCAGTAGTAATAATAGTAGCAGAAGTAGTAGTAATATAACAGCAGTAGTAGTAGTTGCATTAGTAGTAGTAGCAGCAGTAGTAATAGCAGTAGTGACAATAGTAGTAGCAGTATTGGTAGTAATAGCAGTAGTAGTAATAGTAGCACCAGTAGTAGTAGCAGTAGTAATAGCAGTAGTGGCAGTAGTAATAGGAGTATTTGTAGTAATAGTAGCACCAGTAGTAGTAGCAGTAGTAATAGCAATAGTGGCAGTAGTAATAGGAGTATTGGTAGTAATAGAAGTAGCAGCAGCAGTAGTAGTAGCAGTATTAATATAAGTGGCAGTAGTAATAGGAGTATTGGTAGTAATAAACATAGTAGTAGCAGCAGTAGTGTCAGTACTTGTAATAGCAGTATTGGTGGTAATAGAAGTAGTAGTAGCAGTAGTAATAGCAGTAGTGGCAGTAGTAATAGCAGTAGTGGCAGTAGTAATAGGAGTATTGGTAGTAATAGATGTAGTAGTAGCAGCAGTAGTGGTAGTAGCAGTAGTAATAGTAGTAGTAGTATGAATCACAGCAACAGTAGTAATAGTAGCTTTGGTAGCAGCAGTAGTGGTGGTAGCAGTAATACTTGAAGAAATAATAGTAGTAGCAGTAGTAGTGTCAGTACTTGTAATAGCAGTATTGGTAGTAATAGAAGTAGTAGTAGCAGCAGTAGTGGTAGTAGCAGTAGTAATATCAGTAGTAGCAGTAGTAATAGCAGTATTGGTAGTAATAGAAGTAGCAGCAGTAGTAGTAGTAGTAATAGAAGTGGCAGTAGTAATAGGAGTATTGGTAGTAATAGAAGTAGTAGTAGCAGCAGTAGTGTTTGTAGCAGTAGCAATAGTAGTAGTATGAATCACAGCAGCAGTAGTAATAGTAGCATTGGTAGCAGCAGTAGTGGTAGTAGCAGTAATACTAGAAGAAATAATAGAAGTAGCAGTAGTAGTGTCAGTACTTGTAATAGTAGTAGAAATAGTAGTAGCAGTAGTTGTAGTAAAAGCAGTAGCAACTGTAATAGTAGTGGTAGTAGCAGCAGTAATAGTAATACTAGTATGGGTAATAGCTGTAATACTAGTAGTGGTAATAGTAGTTGTAGTAATAGTACAAGTAGCAGTAGTAGTATCAGTAGTTGTACTTGTAGTAGTAGTAATAGCTGAACTTCACTTTTATACCAGAGTATAAAGTCAGTCTGTTTAGCTCACACTCGGACAGGTCAGCCTTGCCATAGAGACAAGCTTACTGTAATTAGTTATTTTTGATGGGGGGGTGGGTTGGGGCAGCGTTGGAGCAGTGTTGTGGATTTGTTTTAATTTATTTAATAATGAGTGTTTGAGAGCTGCTTCATAACTTATTCACACTAAGACACTAATGTACATACATGCAGTGTGACAGGCTCCCCTGAGCACACGCCTGCATGTTAGGGGCGGGGTCAGGAAGATGAAATATTCAATTAGCGCTCATAATCATTTCTCATGTGTGTGTTTATGTGTGTTCTGTTTTTTAAATCTTAATGAGAGCTTTCTAATGTCTCTCCACCCTCTCCCTCTCTCTCGCTCCCTCTCTGTTTCTTGTTCAGCTGATGCAGCAGCAGGCGGCCATAATGGCGGCATCTCACGGCGCCTACCTCGCGCCCAGCATGGCATTTCCAGCCACGCAAATCCACCAGGTGGGGGCGCTCAACATGAACGGCCTGCCGCCCACCCCCATGACGCCAGTGTCAGGTCAGTCTGGGCCACCGGCCACATCATCACACCAAAAGCGTGGTAAACAGCTCTGGTTTTGGAGGGCAAGGGTCCAGCACAGTGGACTGGATCTTTATGAGCTACTTTAGGTTCACTATAAAGGTCGCGCCCACCCTTACTGCACTCATCACTGGTCAGTTTTAGAGTTCAGACTGTCAATGCTTAAGGTAGATCCACCACCCAAAACTATATCTGCTCAGAAACTGGCCACTGATGAAGGTCTAGAAGATAGGCTACAGTCTATACAGCTGTACACCAGCAAGATGGAGCTACAAGGTTGGTGTTTCTGAAAAAGTAGCTAAGTCAGGCTTGAAGAACCACATGTGATCATATCCCTTTAACATGGAGGGAGGCCTTCCTTATCCCAAACTACTGACAATGGAGGAAAGCATGTACATTTCTGCGTCCAAGAAAGAACTAAGTGTAAATGCTAATATGCACTAAATGTCCATAGATTTATGGACACTCCTTATAATGAAGGCATTCAGCTACATTAAGTTGCAATAAAGCAGGACTCTCTGGACCAGATAAACATGTGTGGGCTAGAGGGGTTTGAAGCCTCCCAGCACTTAGCTGTGGAGCAGTGGAGCTGTGTGTTCTGGAATGATGGTTGGTGCTCCATGCAATACTTTTTGGGATGAGTTGGAGAGTTGTGGATGAGGTAGGTTGGTGACATCTAACATTCTGATCTCACTGATGCTCTGGTTGCTGAATGCAATAAAAGCCTCACAGCAATGCTCCAAAATAGAGAAAAACTACTTCCCTGGACAGTAGAGACAGTTACTTCAGCAAAAGCTGTTGTCCCAATACTTTTGTCCATATAGTGTAACTACCATATAATTACGAACTGGGATAGATTCTAATATTACTATATGCTAATCCTGGTAATATTGGTCAAAGCATGGAAAGTCACATTACATCAGTGTTCACACTGTCAGGGTTTGGCTCATTCCAGAGGCAGATCCAGAACCAGCAGTCCAAAAGAAGTACACTGCTTCTGCTTAATGTACATTATTTACTCCTGCTCTTACACTAAACACAGAATTATAGTACAAAAAATGGCAGCTATTTGCTGTTATTCGCTGTGTATTAGGAGGAGAATTATGTATGCCTCTGTGTGTGTGTGTGTGTCACATCCTGACCTTCACCTCCTCTGTGCCATGGCATTTCAGAGAAGCTGTTGGTGGGGTTATAATAAATTCCAGCCTGTAAAGCTTTAACAGAGAGCTCCTCGCTCTGTTTCTGCTCCTCAATCCCTCACTCACTCTATCTCTCCTCTGTCTTTAAAGGTATCATGCCCCTTTTCCATAAGTTAACTTGGCAAAATATCTGTGACCAACTTTGACCAAATACCTCAAATTTCAAGCATCACCTCAACCATTTGAACCATATCTAAACAGCCCTGTTCAGAACAGCCAGTTATAGTGCCTGTTCTTTTACATGATAAGGAGCCAATGCTTACCCCACCTTTTGCATTATAATTTGTTTGGCTGTGCAAATTTGTATAAGTTACTTCCAAATGTGTTCTCATTTGCACTAGCTAGCTAACATTTACTTCACCTTGAGTTCACAAATGTAGTGGGTGGAGCTCCTTAAATGGGGTGGTATCATTTTAATGAAATGGCTTGTGATGTAGAAAGCTAAGCCACATCTGAAAGGCATGTTGAATGCTGGGATTTCTTCCATATAGAACTGACAGGGTGTCTTATATACCCACTTTTTATGTGCACAAGCACTACAAAACCACTCACTTTACCTCTCCTCTGTCTTTAAAGGCTTGTTTATTTACTTATATTTACTTCACCTTGAGTTCACATCTCTTTCTGCTGAAGTCAGCTGTACTTTGATTTCTGTCTCCTTGTTTTTATTTGTTTTCATTTTCTGCTGGTAGCAGTCAAAATTTTTAGGCTTTTGGAGATATATGGGTGGTTCCATTTTAATGAGATGGCTTGTGAAGTAGAAAGCAGAGCCAAATTGTGTGAAAGGCAGGTTGAATGCTGAATTTCATTTTCTTCCATAAACAAATGACAGTTTGTCTTATCCCACAGTTACCCAAATGTATGTTTATTTACAAGCATCAAAAATAGAATTTCTATAATAGATTAGCTCTTTAATTTGGAGGCTTTCTATTCAGTTAAAGCAGTATTTTCATTTACTGCTCAACAGCTATTATAATTTACAGCACTAACTATTGCGATAGTAGTATGAGTGCTGTGAAAATCTTATTATTTAATCTTACACATGTCCCCTTCCATTATGTGGAACTTGGGGACAAATGGACCAAAATAAATGTCTCAAAAGAACTTGGGGGGAAAAAACAAAAAACAAATTATGCTAACATGTGCTAAAGACACATTTTCCGCTTTCTGTCCAGCAGCTAATATGTACATTATGAAGGTACTAAACTGAAGATTTGAAGTTTTAGGACAGAACTCTCTGTCTCAGTGTCTCTCTCTCTCAACTGGTCTCTAACTCTCTGTCTCTCTGCACCTCCAAACCCTGATTAGCGAACTTCAGCTGTATGATTATTAAAGAAATTCCATCTGTGCTGATGGCTGTATGTTTGAGTAGCTCTTCTGCAACCACTCGACGTGATTGCAGGAATGAGGTGACAAAGCGGAGGCAGCCCTCGCTGCTGTTTTCCACATTAACAAAGCGCTAAAGCCGAAGATTAAGGCTGCCCTGGCAGATCTGCGGCGGCACAGCTCGAGTTCAGTGCATGGCTGGCTAATCAGTGAAGGGTCTGCAAAAAGTAGGCCAGCTAAAGGTCACTTTTCAAAGGTCTTCAAGGGTTTTCCAAAAACACGTCTGCGTTTAAGCCCATGGTAACCGTCCTCGTGTTTTTCTGTAGGAGATACTGCCTAGCGAAGTTTTAAAGTTTTTACATGTTTCGAACGGACTGATTAAGTATGAGCAGTCATGCTAAGTTCCGAAATGAGGGCCTCTTTGGATGCAGATCAATTCCATCTTCTCCACTCTGCAGGGGAGCTGCTGATCAAAGCAGAAAAATGCCTTTAATGTGATGGTTTAGCATGTTTGAACCTGTCAGTGATGTGGTTTTTTTAAAGCTATCACGTTATCTGGCCAGGAATAAAAAAAAAAAAGAATATTGCTGTTATCAGCTTCTGCAGCACCCCTGGAACGTTTTAATCTAAATGTGTGTTCGGTGAAAGCTTCAGCGTTTCAGCGGTGGTCTGATAAAGATGTCCTGAAACATGTCAGAACTGGAATTAAAGCAGTGACACAGGAGGCGTAGCTATGATGAAACTTTTATTTTTTTTCTTTTTTTCCTTTCTGCGAGGTGTAAAGTCCTAGAGGAGAATGCCCCCTGTGGGACAATACCCAGTTTTGGGGTTTGTCGGTTTATAATTTTTAGTATTTGTTAGAACTCTACTAGAGGCAACCATGTAAAATCATTAAGAACTTTTTTCACCTTTGAAACTACGGCCTCTTTTCCACCGCAGGGCTGAAAGATTCCCAAGGCCGCACCTTTCTTTTTCCATTTGCTGTGTTGCAAGGACCAGAAAGTACACAGCATCTCGCAATACTTATGCAACAGTTTTTCTTTAGTATTTCACTATAGGTACAAGGCTAATCGGTCAGTGTTGTATAACCTGCATGCAGAAATCACACTCCTCTCAAACCACGCCAAGGAGGCCATTACATAGATGCACTACGCCAAATAATGCTGGAATGCTCCATAAACAAGTCTGTTTGACTCTGCATGCAGTTATCACTGTGCTACCGGTTAGCTATAGCAGTGTTGGCTACATTGGTTTCATACACTAACATACGCTCTCCGCCATTTTCTGTACTGACCCTGGAACTTGCGGCACGAGGGGTTTGCAAATGTGGAGCCAATCAGTGAATCCCAACGTCCCACCGATCAGTTACTTGCCCCCAAGGGTGGTTAGCTAACCAATGTTCCGTGTTGAGATGTGTAAGGGTTACTTTCTGTGCTCAGAACCCTGCAGTGGCCCTGCAGTGGAAAAGAGGCCTATGGGTGCATTGTTTTTGTAAGAGTAGCAAGTGCCTTGGCTTACCTCTGTGTTACCTGTGTGTTTCTTCCTGTGGGGAGTGTTTGAGTAGTTGACGGCCTAGAGCTGTGGATCTCCCCAACCCGTTCCAAAAGTACAGGATGGAGCACCATCCTTCCAGAGAACACAGTTCCACTGCTCCACAGCTCAATGCTGGGGGTTGTATACCCCGCAAGCCCACACCTAGCATTAGGCATGGAGCCAATAGGTTCATGATCATCTGCTCCAGATGTTGTGCTGTTGGCACGGAAGGCCTCAACAAGCTGTGCGAAGAAAGTTTCCCAGACAGGGATTAAGCCAAGTGCTGAACTCTACAGCATCATGAACAGAGATTCCCTACTGAAATGGAGGACTCCAGGACTCCACGTTCCTTCCCTGGGAAACCAACTTCTAATGAACTGGAATAATCAGCTTAGCTGGAAGCAGTTACATTTGGTTCCATGGTATAGAAAAGCAGTGTACATACAGCCCAGTGTGTATTGGGACCCTGAGTTTCATCAAGTGAGTACGAAACTTAGCCAGCAGACTTAGTTAGTAAAGCTGTGCTTTTAGAGTACAGTTACTACTGTCTCTGTGGTTTGGGTGTATGTGTAATTCTACCCTGTTGTTTTGTGTGCACCGGAAACTTGACCGTAGATCAGCACTCCAATACGCATGAAACACACAAGCCCCGCCGGCCAGACCCACAATGGCCAGTCCGAGTCCCGGCAGAACGTAGAAGATCAGCTTTCCCAGCCTGCCATGCTAATCAGTGCCAGAGGCTGCAGCGTGTTGCGGGTTCCTATTGATCTGTAGCGATCGATAGCATGGAAAAAAGGCAGCCGTCGCATATGCATTTCAGATGGGCATCAGAGCCCCGCGCGGGAGTTTAACGAGAGAGATCCGTGCTGCCGAACATGTGCTGGAGACACGTCTAGGCAGTTAATGATTTGTTTACTTACTAAGTTTTTAATGAAATACACTCCTTTAACTTTCTGAAGTTGACGGCCAGTTTAAAAGGTGTTCAGGGAGGCGTACACAAGTTGAGTCAAACTTTTCTCTGCAAGGTATGGTGATTTGCTTCCAGAGATTTCTGACAACCAAAAAAGGGTTTAAAGTGTGCTTGGTGTAGCATAGTGGGAAACAACATGAGGGAAACAGGCTGGGGTTTGACTGCCCGGCCAGACAAGCATACCACACTACACCCATAAGGAGCTAGGAGGCTAACAGTGCTAACAAACACTGGACGTTAACACTGGATAGTTACCAAAATCCTTAGAGTAAATACATGCCCACACAGTTCACTACATCTGCTTAAATTGCATCCAGGTCTTCACTGAGGTCGCAGTCACCTTAAGTGTTGGCCTTATCATCAAGAGATCGCAGGTTCGATCCCCAGTGATGCCACAGCCACCCTATCCCGCATCGATTCCCTGGCCAGGCCAGCACAGCAAGCTTACATACATATGAAGGGTTGATGGAAATGTGGGTTGGAAAGGTGCGGCCATGTATTTACAGTAAACGTGTGAGTGACTGTTGACTTCTTTGTTAATTACATTAGCTTAATATCTCCACTTTTAAGCTAATGAAGCTCAATTTGGACACTAAGCGTTTCCTGGCTGATCAGCTATATCTGTTGTGAAAGAAAATGGTGTAAACAAGATTTTGTCACATAAAGGAGTGGTTGTTGCTTGAGTAATTGAGATTATGCTGATTTAAGGATCTACACTCTTATTAAGCGTTTAGCCACACATACACATACTTGTGTAAATTCTTCTGATTCTTAAATGGTGATTATCACACTGAACACTCTCTCTTCCAGGTAAAAATCATATTAGCATAGTTGATTGGGAAATCGGACCTCGAACTGAAATGAAATTGACAGAAATAACTGAAACTTAACTGAAATTAACTGAACTGAGTTAAACTGAACTGAAATTAACTGAACTGAGTTAAACTGAACTGAAATCAACTAAATTGACCTGATCTCAACTAAACTAGATTAAACTAAAATGAGTTAATCTCAACTTAACTGAACTGAACTGAGTTAAGCTCAACTCAACTGAATTGAGTTTGAACTAAACTAAACTTAATTAAACTGAATTGAACTAAACTTAGTTGAACTTAACTAAACTAGATTAAACTGAAAGGAACTGAAGTAAACTGAAATAAGTTAATCTCAACTTAACTGAACTAAACTAAGCTTAACTGAACTGAATTGAACTACACTATAAACTACTAACTAAACTACTAACTAACTTTAACTAAAAAACTACACTAAAGTTTAACTGAACTGGACCGAATCGAACTGAAAAGAACTGAACTGAACTGAACTCGACTCAACTCAAATGAATTGAATTTAGAAACTAAACTAATAATTTGAACTAAACTAAACTTATCTGAACTCAACTTAATTAAACTGAATTGAACTACACTAAACTAAGCTTAATTAAACTGAACTGAACTGAACTAAACTGAGCAGAGTTTCCTGAACGCATCTTGGCACAAATATCCTTTCTAAATGGTGATTATCACACTTAACACTGTCACTCCGGGTTAAACTATAATTAGCTCCAAGATGCTTCTGAAGTCCTGAACTGAACTAAAATTTACTGAATTGATTTGAGTTGAATTTGAATTTAAAGAATACAAGGATTAACCCTTAACAAAGAAGCAAAACAAAAAACATTCTGGCTTTAACATATTCACACAGGTGTGTGTATGTATGGTGTTTACAGACAGTGTGTGTATGTATAGTAGTCGTGCACTTCACAGTGTGTGACGTGCAGGCTCAATAAGATCAGTTATACAGAGCAGCTGCCTGACTCTGAATACCTCTCTGTGGGACAGCAGTGGCATGTTAAATTGGAGGGCATCATATCACCCATCACTGAACACAAGTCAGATAGTGACTTACAGTAATGAACAGATTTACACATTCACACAGACACATAAACACACACACACACACACACACACACACACACACACACACACACACACTCTCTCATGCTCACACAGATACAGACCATCTGCATCTGACACAATGTCCTGCCTTTTTCAGCCTCTACCCTACTCATTGATTTTTGTTTTTTTACTCTGACTCTGACCGCCCACTGAACCTTATAAGTGTGTGTGTGTGTGTGTGTGTGTGTGTGTGTGCACGCTGTGAATGTACGTGCAGAAGCAGGCGCTGAAGAGCAAAGCATAGGCTCTCCTTGGTGTATAGAGCAGACAGTTGTAGGCATGGCAGTCTAATTTATCACCACTACTGAGGACACTCACTGCACAAAGTACTGCAAAAGACACAACAGCTCTCCTGGGCCGCTGCCTAACCACACACGCACACACACACACACACACACACACGGCTGAAGTAGCAGCTCTAAATCATGATACACTCACCTTATAGCATAACACAGAAGGAGCATGTGCAGTGATGCAACACCCTGAAATTCCAAGCTAATGCCTATATCACTGAAACTGAATCGGACTGAATTTTATCTGAATCAAATTTACATCAGTTATATGAATTACATGAATTAAGCTGAACTGAAATGGAATTACATAAACTGAATGTAAACAAGGAACTGAACTGAATTGAATTTAACTTAATTTAACTTAATTAAACTGAACCAAATTGAACTGAAGTTGACTGAACTGATCTGAACTGAGCTGAATTGATCCGAATTGATCTGAACTGATTTGAACTGATCTGAACTGAATTTTTCGGACCTGGGCTGGGTTTCCTAAAAGCATCCTAGAAAAATATGTTTTTGAGTGTGCGAGCATCACACTGAACTCTCTCTCTACCAATTGAACTCATATTAGCATTAAGATGCTTCTGAGAAACTGGGCCCTGAATTGAATTGAACTGTTCTCAACACAGCAGTGGCACTGACATGGTGGTGACATTGCAGCATGTGTGATACTGTTATGTGTGTATCAAACACGTCTGGGTCACTGCTGGGTCTGTCCATCACCCGCAATTTTTTTTTTTTCTTCGTCACCAAATCCGATTGTTTAGGCTGTTCACACTGTCCGATATTCGTCTGAACACACTCCTAAATCGACGTGCATGTACAAAAGAGCAATGCTCAACATGACCAACATTACTCAGCGCACATTAATGGCGAATGTCGAGATGAACTGCAGTGAAAGTCGATTAATTCTGATCTGGCTGTTCAGACTGAGTCGAGTTGCTGCGTGTCGGATATGTATCAGATTTTAATATCATGTATGAAAAAAGTGGCCCAAATCGGAACTGCCACACAAAGAACACGTCTGTGTCACATATGACCAATGAGATTGAATTTAGGCCACTTTTACCTGCTGTGTGAACGTAGCCTTAGAATAGTCTAACTGCACATCAGTACACTTTCCACCAGTAGGTGTTTCTAATAAAGTGGCCAGAGATTCAGTCACATTTTAATAGTTATTATTATTATTATTATTATTAGCATCACAACTATGACAGTAACCACTGGCAGTCTGGGCAGGGCATCCTAATAAACTGTCCACTGAGTGAATATTCTATTATATTATATCCACTACAAAATGTGTCATATCCCACATACTACATTAACTGCATCTTTTGGATATTCATCAAAGCATACATACTAACATATTCATTTCCATATGTCTACGTGTGGATGAGTGTAAATCCGCACTCCACCTCCAGCCTCTCTGATTGGCTGGCGTAGGTACGCAACACTTTTGCCTTCACCCCCTAGTTTCCGTGACAACGTGAGTGTCGTGAGGAGACTGAGAGTCGGCCCTTGGGGACCCACCCATCACACTTCACTCTCAGCGCTCTGCGCAGCTGCTCTCGCACACTCTTCACACCACACACACACACACACACACTGACGAAAGTAGAGAGAAACAGAAAGGTGGGTTAGTCGCTGTTGCTTCGGGTGGAATAATGTGCTGTTGATTATACCATTCATTACACACTATACATATTACTTAGCTTACTATAGCATTACTGATTCACTCACTCACTCACATACACTGTATGTCCAAAAGTTTGTAGACTCCCCTACTAATGAATGCATTCAGCTACTTTAAGCTGCACCCATTGCTGAGATAGATGTGCAGATGTACATACACACACACACACACACACACGCACATACAGTGGGCTTGTCCCTGCAGAGAGGTACTGCCAATTAAATAGGATTCTGATTCAGAAGCATGAAACCATTGGCACCATGCCTAAAGCCAGGCATGGGCTAGAGGGGTATAAAGCCCAACAGCATTAAGCAGTGGAGCAGTGGATCTGTGGTCTCTGAAATGATGGATGGTGCTCCATCCAGTACTTTTGGGATGAGGTGGGTTGGTGATCATCCAACATCCTGACCTCACTAACACTTCTGTTGCTGAATGAAATCAAATCCTCACAGCAAAACCAGCTCCAAAATCTAGTGGGAAGCCTTCCTCCCTGGACAGTACAGACAGTTACTTCAACAAAAGCAGGATAAACTTTTTTTTTATATCCTTGATTTTAGAAGAAACAATACATGAGCAAGTGTCCCAATATATTTGTCCACTTTTGTCTAGTGCATTTAATTCTCATGGTCTTGTATTCACTATAAACATATGAACTTTATGTACTTAATATTTTAAGGTCTTGTATGTGTAAATATAAAAAAATGTTGCAAATGGTGCAAAAAAAAAGCTCAGATATCATTTTACAAGCCTATTTACCACCCTTTTATTTTCCTCAGAATAAAGCAGTCTTATTTCCCTTTAACCATGGGCTGATTGGGTGGTTTGTAGTTGAGCCATAGCATAGCATACCATAACATACCACTTTACTATAACACTAATCAGCCATAACATTAGCACCACCTGCCTAATATTAAGTAGCTCCCTTCCCCTTTTTTTAGTCTGACCATTTTAGGCTTGGACCTCTGAAGGTGTGGTATCAGGGTTCAGGGAAATGAGGCCTGGTTTATGTAGCAATCTGTTGTGCTTCAACAAGCAAAGACTGACAGTGATGTGCTGCTTGTCTCAGGAAATTTACAAAAAGCATCAGAAGCATCCAGAGAACAGCTCATTTTACAGCTCATTGAAATGATACTGAATTGGTATCTGTCTCAGACGATGCTGAAGATTTCAGTATTGGTGTCACTTCCAATGTCTCTCTCTCATTCTCTCTCGTCCTCGGTTTCTTGTTCTTTCTTTTTCCCTTTCTCTCTCTCTCCCTCTCTCTCTCTCTCGGTTTCTGACTCTCTCTCCTTCCCTCTCTCTATCTGTGTCTCTCAGCGTCATACCCTTCACTCAGTAGCATGACATTGTGCTTCTGCCTTGAAAATTGCACCAGCATTGCATCATTGCAGAGTTCAGCCAGAGACAATTGCCCCGTCACCAGCGCCTTAAAAAGTGTGTCTATGTGTTTGTGTATGAGTGTGAGTGTGTGTGTGTGTGTATGCATGTATACTTTGCCCTTGGCTATTTAGCCACTGGTTCCGCACGGCCTCCTGCTTCTTCATGGTTTGATTGACAACAAAGACAAGTGGTGCTGATGTGCAGTGCAGTGACAGTCTCTAGCATTACTAGCATCAGCCAGTGCAGTGCAGACTCGCAGGCCCGCTGGGCCGGACTGACCCACGCTGCTGCTGCTGCCGCTGCTGCCCTCGGCACAGCCCCCACCAGGTCCACTCTTATTTAAAGTGACCTGTGGCTTCAGTTTTGATGCACTACACACACACACTGACCACACATTCTTACACTTAACCTGCACCTGAATTATCAGCCATAACATTACAACCAAGAAAAGTGCATAACACTGATTACCTGGTTACAGTGGCATCTGTCATATTTGGCAGGCGATGAACAGTCAGTTCTTGAAGGTGATGTTTTGGAAGCAGAAAAATTGGGAAAGATGGATCTGAGCCAGTTTGACAAATGTGATGATTAGACGACTGGGTCAGAACTTCGGACATGCTGGGTTAGATTTACATGCGTCAAAAATCAGGCCTTGTGGGGTGTACTCAATGCAGTGTGGTATGCAGTGGTCAGTATGTACAAATACAGTCAGTTAAAAGCGCCTACTAATCCAAATGAGGATTGGAAGAAAAAAAACATAGTGCATTCAACAAAGACAAAAAAAGAGCCTCGTACATCTTTTATATAGTAATAAAAAAACTTTTTGTTTGGTCTTGTTGGATGTCTGTTGGAAGAGAGGCTGGACTGCAGTACAAATACAACAATTCTGCTCTATAAAATATAATAATTTAGTTGGAAAATGTAGAATATAGACCCTCTAATGTCTCATATTTGTCCTCTCCAGGTCTGAGCTCACCGCCAGCTAACCTGGCATCCTCCGCCGTGCCCAGCATAGTGACCCCCATCGTAAACGGCTTCACCGGAATTGCCCCCCAGCCCAACGGACACCCTGTGGAGGCCGTCTACGCCAACGGCCTTCCTCCGTACTCCACCCAGAGCCCCACTGCAGCAGACACCTTGCAGCAGGCCTTCACCGGAGTCCAGCAATACACAGGTACACACACATAAACGCACAATACAGGGGGTTTTCACAGAGGTTGAGCAGTATACTGGTACACACACACACTGGGAGACACTGTGTGCCAGCAGTGCTATCTGTGGACTGCGACTGTATTTAGACAGATGTTCCTTCAGATTCAGCCTGAAGACTCTCTGTTTTTGTAATAATAACAATGTTTTATTGCAGTCGTGCTTTCAAGTCACCAAATTCACTCCTGTTGACCTTATTTTCCATGACAACAATGAGGAACAGCCATCTTTGTTTACTTTGTGTTATAACGTCCGGTGCTACAGCCGATCCACTGATATAGATTACAACCACAGCGGTAATAAACATACAGTGAGTAGTATAATATGCGCAGTTATTACATTTCAGCACATACATTTCAGGACTTTTCCTCAACACCCTTCCCAGCCAGCCAGTGCTCACACACACAGAGAGAGAGAGTGAGAGAGAGCATATGCTAATATCTGGCTGATTGAATTGAATGTCACAGCCTTAAGGTGTGTGCCCTGATTAAAATGTTAGGTTGCAATTGTCACTGTAATGCCACCTGATAGAAAATGATCTCTCTTTTTTTTGGTCTATTCATAAAAGCTGATGGGAAATTAGAGCTATCACGGAGGTCCCGTACAATCTGCCATCCGCTATCGGGCTGATATTTGATTAATGCGCTTTCAAGTTGCATTGTGATCTTGTCAATCTCCCATTAGAATATAAAGGTCAACTGGCTTCTTGTCATTCTGTTTCTCCTCCCTCTGTTCCCCTCACCATGATCGTGTGCATGTGTGTCTACGGATGTCTGTGCGTGGGTGCTCGTTTGGGCTCGTTTGTGATCCTGTAGCCATTTACCCCACCACCACACTGACCCCTATAGGCCAGACATTGCCACAGCCGCCTCAGGTGATTCAGCAGCAGCAGCAGCAGCAGCAGAGAGAAGGTGAGCTGCCGACAAGCTGGTTTTCAACAATTCTGCTGATATCAAACTTACACACTTACCCTCTTTACCCCATATACAGTCACACAGCCAACACATGTCCTGGAGCTACAGGACTAACCTGCTAACACTCTTCTACTTATACTCTTCAACACATCAACACACAGTATCGTCACTCTCACCCAAAAACCCAGTATCTCCATTTCTGCCATTTTTCACTTTTTGACACAGTTTGAATCTCACATTTGTTCTTTATTTTGTGAAAACAGTTCAGAGAAGAATCGACCAATAGAAATGCTCCGAAATGACTTGCAATGAAATCTTTTTACATCGACTTTTTTCTTTCTCTGTAAAGGTGATGTTTTGGAGATATTGAGGTTTTTGTGTGACCGTAATGATGTATTAAAAAAAATCTCTTATTGACTTGCTCTTAACAGTTAAATCGCTGCGAAAATTTGATTGCATTCGGCGACAAGTGCGTTAGTGAGGTCAGGATGTTGGATGATCACCAACCCTCCTCATGCCCAACTCCTCAACTCATCCTAAAAGGATTGGATGGAGCACCAACCATCATTCTAGAGAATACAGCTCCACTGCTCTACAGCTCAATACTGGGGGGGGCTTTATACCCCTCTAGCCCACACCTGGCATTAGATATGGTGCCAATAGGTTCATATTTATCTGCTCCAGAGAGTCCTATTCTTTTGGCAGTACTTCTCTACAAGCTGTTTGTGTGCATTCGCACATCTTTGTCAGCAATGGGAGCAACGTAAAGGAGCTAAACGCATTCAGTAGAAGGGGCGTCCACAAACATTAGGACATAAAGTGTATGCCTGCTGATCGACTACACTGGAGAGTACGAGGAAAACCGTGAATGTGATATTTGTCTGAACTATCACACTGGTGCTAAAATACTCATAGCTCCAGTCTGCTCCACCTCCCACTCAGTTCAGCTGCAGTGGGATTCAACAGCAAGCACTGAAGGGTTACTAATAACTGCTGCTGTGATTCAGCACGGAGTCGTTCTTCTTTCTTTCTTTGTTCGGACGATAAAAAAATGTCTGGAATTGTATTGATATTGATGTGTTGACACTTCCGACACTTCCTGGTGTTCATCCTTCTGTGTGTGTGTGTGCGTTTCAGGTCCGGAGGGCTGTAACCTGTTTATCTATCACCTGCCGCAGGAGTTTGGTGATAATGAGCTGATGCAGATGTTTCTGCCTTTTGGCTCTGTCATCTCCTCCAAAGTGTTTATGGACCGAGCCACCAATCAAAGCAAGTGCTTCGGTGAGAGCAGCACACACACACACACACGCCGGTCTAACACTGTGCACATAGAAACTAATACTGTACTTAAACTACACACCTTTACACTGTTACTGTACTTTTCATCTACACACCTTTTATACTGTATACAGGCTTTGTGAGCTTCGATAACCCCGCCAGTGCCCAGGCAGCCATCCAAGCCATGAACGGCTTCCAGATCGGCATGAAGCGCTTGAAAGTGCAGCTGAAACGGCCGAAGGATGCCAGTCGTCCATACTGACCCTTGCCATGGACACACGCACACACACTAACAGCCAACAGCACAGGTAATGAAACAGTATCTACAGTTTATTATCAACAATTATGTCATGAGATCTATTCATCTCTCAGAGTATTGGATGTTTTGATGTCAACAAGGTGGCCATACTGCCAAACGTCCTATTAATAACCATGATTTCAGACTGATGAGCAGGTGAGGACAAACTTAGAGACCAACTGGGGTAAAATATGAGAAGCAAATTTACACATTTTAATTTAAATGATTTACCACAACACTGGCACTGCAAATTAGGGGGGAAGGGGGTTACCTAAAATGCTTAATTCACATTTAAATAACTAGGGCTCTCGAACTGTTAGTCCTATCACTGGAAGTTCACAATAATTATCATTATTTTCTAGGAGATTACGCGCAAACTCCTCCTCTTCCTCAGCCCTATATAAACCATCCACTCCATCTCCTCTCTTCATCTCCATTGCTCACCTCAGCTACAAAGGGGCTTAGCTTCATGCACTCACATCGAAGCTGCCCTGACCTCCAGGCCAAAAAACCTCTCGAGTTCGTCTACCTATTCCAGCTCCATGGGCACACCAGCAAAATGTCATGTGGGACAGCGACTTTGACAGCGTATAAAATGTGGCGCCATATATATACGGTAAATTAAGCTTCTCCTGGAGATTTGCCTTCCTATCCGAATAAGACACACCTCATTCAGCCTGTCCAGGGCTTCTGAAGGCAGTGATTAGGTGGATCAGGTGGGATCGAATACACTTAAAGGTGCACTCGAGGGAAAAACGAAGGCGCTTCAAGGGTTCTTTGAGCGATGCCTCAGAAAAACCATGTTTGGTTCCATGAAGAACGATGTTTTTATAACAGAGATGTGTGCGTGTGCTGCCCCTTTTCAAGATCTAGAGAAGCTTCACACTTGATGTAAAGGTTCTGGACATTTTTAGCTTGTAGACTAGACTCTAACTTCCAGTGTAGCTCTTCAAAAAAGCTGGGATTTCTGCTTCTTATTAAGACGTTGCCCGGGCTGTGGTTTGGATCTGGCCTTACTGGATCGTTGCTAGCTACATTAGGACTACTGTGTGTGATGTTTACAGCCTGGCGTCTGACAGACACACATATCAGGCTGTCAGGCTGAGGCTCTTCCCTCCGCTGTGCCATCCACGGCTTGTGCGAGTGAGCATGTCTCCGGAGTCCTAGTCCGACATCTCCTCTCTTTCTCTTTCTCTTGCAGGTTTTGAACAGTTGCAGTCTTGACAGCTTTTGACGGATGGGGAAAGTTTTCTCGCCAAACCAACATGACAAAAAAAGGAAAAAAAAAAAAAGAGACCAACTATAATAATGTGTAAAAAACAAAACAACAAGAAGCAAGTACAAAGAAGAAAAAAACGGAATCTTTTCGTTTTTTGGGGGTTTTGGGGATTTTTTTGCTTTTGGTTTGTTTTTTGAAGAAAAGAGACAAAAAAAACATATCAGATTTACCTTTCGCGTGCATCACCACGGCGATGACAGTTTAGCGGACCAGGGAACAACCGTAACAAGAGGAGCCAAGCCAGCAGTGTGGAAGCCAAACAGGACTCGAACAAACTTCTCCTTGACGACAAAAAAAAGGAAAAAAGGAACACTTCAGGAGGGCAAGTACGGCTTTTGTGGCGACGGACTGGATCCTTGTACAGAATCTTCAAATAGGAATAACAAAGCGATTGACACCCACAGCTTTTACTTCTATGGACTAATGAGGGTTTAAACGTGAAGATCCAAGGATTAAAAAAAACAAACAAAACAACAAAACTGAGAAGCATTTTCGTCACTTGGACGGACGTAACATTTCTCTCTCTCTCTTTCTCTTTGTCTATCTCTCTCTCTCTCTCGCTCTCTCTCTCTCGTAATTCTCCTCTCTTCTGCAGAGCTCTTGTATATGGCTCATTAGAAGTTCCACAGAAGCAGTATCATTGCAGTTCTCTCTCTATTCTATTTCTCTATCTATCCCCCTCACCCCCCCAAAACCCCCTTTCCCTGGCTCTTTCTCCTCCCTCTCCCCTTTCCTTCTCCCTCTCTCACCCACGGGCCCCCTTGGGGACCAGAGGACCAAATCTTTTTAATCTCTATCTACAGTAACGTTCAATATTATCATTGATTATCTTACGATACAGGCTATTGCGTAAAAATATTACAAGTAAGAATTAGAACAGAATACTTCAGGGTGTATAGTGTATGTACAAAGAAGGGGCAGGGTGGGGGGAGGGGGTTGGGTTTGTTTTCTTTAAAATAATAATAATAATAATAAAAAGAGCATTTGTGAATAAAATAGTTTCCAGGTTACGCGAAAGAGCAAAGAGCTAAGAGTCGAACGGCTATCGCTAGGTAAAGGTTGGTGGGGGGGGGGTGTATGGTGCTGTAGCCTAGGCTATCGCTACAATCTGACTGACATGGTTTAAGATGAGATAAGATGGTTATGAACGTGTTCCGATTTCTTGATCGCAGCCACACCTCGTTTTAGAAACACTACAGTCTACATACACAGTATAGTTTGGCTTTTCTTTGGCAGAAGAAACAACACAGACGTTTAGTCAAGCATAGATGTGGATGGGCAGACATGGCACGTCCCGACAGCACCACAAAAACCGCCTCAGTAGACTTGAGTTCACTGTAGTCTTCCGATTTTGCATTTTTTTTAAAAGGGGAATTTCACCAGCCATTCAAAAGTTCTCAATAATTCCTTGGTTAAGACGTAAACAAAGTCCTTCTGAGTGATTTGGTGGGAAATGCTCCATTCCAGACGATGGGAACCAGACGTCCAAAAACGTCCAAAGTCTAAGTTTGACTTCTTTAAAAGCTACCTCATTAAAAGCTCCTACATAGAACAGTTATGGATACGTTGGCTGATGCTGAAAGACACTGTTTTTTTCTACACAATAGTTTTGTGATCAGGTTTTGGCCTCAAAATCTTTTTTTTTTAGGTTATATGCAGCAAGTATGTTGTAAGGCAACCTAGTCCCTAAAGAAATTGTAATTTTACTATATGTGCCACTCAATTAAATGCTTCCCATCGTCAGCATTATGCATAAAAAAACTGTCAACTGGAAATGTTGGAGAGTCAACAAAATAGCTATATTTGTGTCGTTACCTTGAGCACTCCTGGTTCCTCCTCACCATGAGTCGCACTGAACTGCTCTGAATGACTTTGTTAACATCTACCCTTGAATTCTACTCTAAAGCAAAGAAGAACTTGGTTGAAATGCAATACAGAAAGCATCAAATATTCTATAAAATAAAATCAGAGGCCCAGCGTTTGGCTTGTGCTGCTGTAGCCAAATATAAGCCATCACTCCAGTCGCGCCCTATTCAAACGTACAAATGTAGGCCCACCTACTTACAGTCTAATCTATGTATTTAAGAGAGACTATATTGTGGGTGCTTAGATATACATACTACAATGTTAGCACTACAGCACAGAGCTACAGTGGCAATGAATGACTGACTTTAAAGCTCATACAGTCACAAATTCAAGCATAAATCACCTCCCCGGATATTTACGTCATTTATATTGTTGCATGAATTAGTTCTGATTGATCGAATAGCTTAAAACATTGAAGCACAGCCAAATCAATTCAAATACTAATTCAAGCACATCCTTTAACTAGATATGCAGAACCGTGCCATTAGACTAAAGGCCAGGAAGCCACTGCCGTTTTTCATTTCAACACTGTTTCGGACCAAACTACTGACATTCCTCAGAGTGAGATGAACCATTATAACACCACTGAGCCAACTTTACACAAGTATAGAAGTCAGTGGAGCATTTCTATTGGTCCACTTATATTGAAATGTAAAGGACCACTGCCAGATTCAAATTATGTATTTAAAAGTAAAAAAAAAACACAGCAGAAATGGAGATTCAATTCAAACCCTTAATCTCAGAGGGAACTCGTTCACGGTGGACTTTTATACAACATGGGTCATTCTGCCATTCCACCACCAACAGTTTGTCAGGGAAAGGGAGCGTAGCGTGTGAAGCCGCCCAGGACAGTCAGAGCTGCTGGACCTGATTTGGTGTGACAGCACATTTCACTCTTTAAGTGGCCGCTCGCTCTAGCAGATGTTTATTTCAGCATAAAGAGGAACTAGCTATTTGGCTTCATGGCCGGGACAAACTGGGCTTTAAAAGGGTTTGCAGGGGGTGAAATCACAGCACGTGTGTCAAGCGTAATGCAAACAGCTAGTGACGGACCATTAAGTCGTAATAGGCAACGACTCATCACTGTCATAAGAAAACCTTGTAAAAGCCAGTGTCCATGAAAAATAAGACAAAAAGGTATTATTTGCCAGTATGAGGAGTAAAATACTACTTAAGATTTGTGCTATGCAATATCTTATAATCTGAAAAACTGCATAAATTCATTGTTTTAATTATTTTCCTTAAAACACAAAAAGCCTCAAGCTTAATACTTTGGGCGGTGTTCTTTTAAAGAAACACAAATATCTGAAAGATTTCTATAAATAAAATACACAAAATGATGTACATGATAAACTGCTAACTGCCGAATCCCAAGCCATGCCACTTTGCCATCAGCAAAGTCCCTCAGAAGTTAGTGCTAGTGCTAGGGGGACATACGAACAGGCAGGTTAATTGGCAGAACCAATCGTTTTTTTACAGTTTACATAAAATGTAAAAAATTTAAAAGGAAAAGGAATCCAAAAATAAACAACAAATCATGTTTTTGTTTGTTTTTTTACATTCTGAAAACATTTTTCAGGTTTAAAAATTAGAATTTTAAAAATTTAATCTCTTATTTATAACCGGCTCACATACAAAGCCAGTCTTAAAATAAAAAGCAAGGTCAAATTGTTTAAATGTTTAAGGGAAGGATTCTGTTGTTTACACAGTTTTCTTATGACAGTTCAAAATAAACACAATTTTAAAATTTCAACATACAAAGTGAAAGAAAACCTGTCATTCAAAAAACAAGACCCACATACTGCCATCCTATCTGCGGAAAAATTAGCATCAGGTCACTAAGTCAGCTTCCCTCGGTTATGATGTCAACTGACAGCATCAGGAAGTAGCCTTGTAAATGTTTAAGTGAGTTTTAGCAACTTTTTCTTTTTCTATCAATCTTGCATGTAGATCATCTACTGCTCTGAAACAGAACTAGAGGTTAGAAAAAAAGTTACATTTCTTAAAATCAGCTTTTTCTGAAAATATGCATCCTTAGATTATAGACAGATATAGACAGATGTCCATAAAACCTACAGAACGCATTATCATGGGGTCGTATCAGGGTGTTTTGGGACCCAGTTGAACCACAATCGTAGATATAGGATGAGGTGTGGCTGGCGCTCTATACTTCCTCCATTGTAATTTGCTCAAGGGTGGGATTTTACTAACATTCCTTATTGAACTTTTTAGCATGTTTTCATTTTAGACCATGGAGAGACCATATCAGAGTTTAGCTTTTGATACTGTGTAGTTCCCTTTAGGCTGGAAAGACTAGAAAGGCCTTCTCAGACTAGAAAGGCACCTGGGTTTAAGGAAAAAATACACTAAATGTCTAAAAGTTTGCGGACACCCCTATTGCACCTATAAGAGCAGTGGAACTGTGCTCTCAGGAATGATGGTGCTCTATCCGGCATGTTTGGGATTGTACTGGATGGAGAATCTATTAAGTCTTAAAAATAAGAGTTTTAAAATAGTTCTTGGTTTGGATGTGCCATCTTTAATGTTTATTAATTATATGTTTAAAGACCATATTTTAACTAGAACTTTAGGAACCTATATATCTGAGTCTGAGATGTCAGATTTGATAGGATTAAGGTGCACCTACTGCTGACACCGGTGTTTCACTGGAGATAGAGCTTGTATAATTTCTAATAGACCAATAGATTGGCAATAGCCTTTGAGGAGCTGCGCATGAGCTCAAGGTCACCATATCTGATTCCAGGGGTCAGCTAGAGGAGTATGAAGTCCTCCAGCTTTGGGCTGTGGAGCAGTAGAACTGCGATCTCTGGAGTGACAAGAGCTCACTAATGCTCTTATGGCTGAGTGCACTGAAATGCTCTCGGCACTGTTGCTAAATCTAATCTAATTTAGTGGAAAGCCTTCTCCATAGATGAGAGACAGTTACTGCAGCAAAAGGGGGGAACAGACTTCCTTTTTCAGTTCCAGTCTCCAGATTTTGAAAGAAACACTGGATGAGCAGGTGTCCACAAACATTTGGCCAAATGGTGTACGTACATGCACCCTCGCAAGGCACACTCACTGCCCATCTGATGGGATATCTGTCACTCTTTGCTGGAGCTAGTGACCAGGGACCAAGCGATGATGTGCATAAAATGATAGCAGGATAGAAGGAATAGTAGAACTATCACGCAAGACCACCCCACCCAGCCGCTAACCCTGACCTTTTCCATTCTCAACATTTCCACGAGTCTGTTTCGTTGCATCGATCGCCTTGGCGCAACAGCGAAACCGCGAGACCACATCAGACCGGCGGAGCCTGGTCAGACCAGTAGGCTGCAGCTAAAATCTCAGTGGCGCAGTGCTGTCCGCGCTGCCCGACACCCGGACCCCGCGTACTGTAATTAAACAGAAGTCGAAAGGCCACTTAAATGGGCCTCATTAAAGTTCAGTCACTGTGCTTTTTCTCCAGCGTACATTTAGTCGATGTTCAGTAGGCTCTAGCAGCAGCCAATGCTTAGTGAGCATTTACCCTGTACAGTATAAACTGCCATTGGCCACTGGGATACTGTGCACGAAGACTACCTTTGCTGTCCTAGGACGTTTAGAACTATCCGTGCCAACTAAAAATGCCCGAGATCAGTCTTGTGCTACTTCTACCTGCTACTGTATAGCCACCACTCTGATGGAGATCGTCACTGTCGTAAGAAAATCTTCAGTAAATCTTCAGAGACTCTTTAGCTGACAGAAACAGTAACTTTATGGACGATAGACAATCTTGACACCTGTTAAAGGTCCCATATCCTGTATTGTTTTTATTGATTTATTTATTTTTCCCAGAGGTTCAGTGTTCTTTTATAAGGTCGTTCAGGTTTACGTACCATGAACAGCTTAAAAACCCATTTTCCAACCTGTCTGTATCTCTGAGAATCAGGTCTGTTTTGTTACTGCTCTTTTAAGACTGATATATGTAAATGAGCTCTCTGTTCTGATTGGCTGTGCTGTATTGCGCTGTATTTGCTCAGGGCAAACTTCAATGTGAATGGGCGGAGCTAAGCTGCTATAGAGTACACACTGATGTATGTAAATACCTGGCCTGTTGCGTGAGCACAAAAACTGACTTTGTACTGTCACAAAAAACAGCACTTTTGCATACATCAACTTAATTAGTCTATAGTAGTTTAGCCCCTCCCATTCAAATAGGAAATTCTGTCCTTTACAACCTGGGCTGCTTTTTGAATGAGGCAAAATCCAGGGCAGCCAATCAGAACATGTTTTATTTACACACATCAGCCTTAAAGGCACAGTACTTAAAACAGACGGTTTTGAAGTCACTGTCTTTGTGATGTCATAAAAAACAGCACCTTTACATACATCCACCTACCTATTTCCGCTACAGCAGTTAAGCCCCACCCAGTCACATGGGTGGTGCCCAGTAATGAAAACAGCCTGCTTTGAATCCACTTTCATACAGTTGTGTGATGTCACATCACCTTTGTGATGTCACAGCACATTTCCATATATCCATTCACCTACTCCATCTACAGCTGTTCAAGGACCACCCATTTCCCTGAAATAATGGCTGTGTCAGGCAGAGATGCAGAGATGTCATAAAGAAACTAATATGGATCTAAATAAAAATAAAAAACAATAATATGAAGAATATGGGTCTTTTAACAATGCTTACTCTTTTACGGCAATAGAAATTCCCATGTTTTCCATTATGCGGACCCTTTAATGTCACAATGCACAAACAAAGCAGAAAGAATTAGAAGCTTTTCTTACGAGAGTGATGGAGCGAAGAATGGAGGCTGTATTTTGTTTTCCTTGTACATTCCAGTCATATTGTGGAAGGATGTGACAGGGGTTGGGGGTCTGTGTGTGTGGTTTGGGGGGGGGGGGGGGGGGGGCACATCATCAACAGCATTAGAAACGCCTGCCAGTTTCTGGGGTGAAGTCGTCCAGCAGGCACGGCTCGTTTCGAATTCTGCTGTCTCCCACCCGGGGCACCGTGCTCATACTTGAGGGCACAGAATAAGTGAGCCCATTATCTCGGCAAGCGCCGTTATCGTTCTGGGGCGGAAAAAAAGGAAAATGCAGCCGGCTGATGCAAAAGTGATGCAAGAGCCGTGCAACAGAACATTCCGGGCCTTGTGGCAGCGCTGGTGAGCTTTTTTTTTCTCCTTTTTTTCTTCGGCAGCAGGAGATGCATCATATGCTGTTGGCCAGACAAACAAACTCACTGTACAAAAAAAAAAACGGAACAAAAATATGACTTTATTTATACTTCTACTTCTTGCCAAATAATATGAACTTTATTTTTTCTTCTTTCATAGCTTGCCCTGCCTATAGTTAACTAACACTCTGTGCATGCTCTTTGCTAGACACGTAGACACTTCTTTTTTTATTCCTTTTTTGTTTTTAGGAAAAGAAAACACGTAAAAACGCATCGTTGCACTCTTATTTCTGTTTCGGGTTCATTTGTTTGTTTGTTTGTTTGATTGTTTGTTTGTTTTCAACCAATACCTCCAAAGGGTCCAGGATAAAAAGGTGACAGAGCGAAGGGCAAAGGTGCAGCACAGGGCGGGCGAGGATGCTAGCTCGAATGATTTCCGAAATCACAGAGTCAGTCTTTTTATTCGCAGAGCCAAGGGGAGCCGTTTTTCCTTAAACCATCTTCAGAGACCTACATGATCATCCCAGATAGCAGACTTGTCTTCGAGCCCAGTACGGCCCAGTAAAGGCCCTCGCCGGTCAGTTATGGCAATGGCGTTTAGGTCGTTTAGTGTACCATGGACCTGAACTAGCCCAGCTGTAGCAGCTACGTTAAAGGCTGGTCCTCGCATTTGAGCCTATGCTCTTAAAAATAAGGGCGCTTTGAAAGGGTTTTGAGCGTTGCCATACAAGAACCACCTCTGGTTCCATAGAGAAGCAGGATTATAATGGAACCAAAGGAGCACAGCGCTTCTACATCGATCCAGCACTGGCCCAACTGTAGCCTGCTATGATCCGCCACCTGGATCCAGACATGCAGAGCCTGTTTACCCCTGGCATTAACATGCGTTTCATTTCCAGATCATATCTGGATCTACTCTGCCTGCATTCCCAACAGAAAAGGAAGCAGAAAGTTTTATCACAGGCTTCCCCGTTGGCCCCACATATGTATGCCCACCAGGGTTGCCTGTGGGACCAGGAAGGGTTCAACATGGGCCTTATCTGCATATGGGGCCTATATGGGACCTACGTGAGATTAAGTTGAGATGTAACAATAGGGGAGCCCATGTGGGAAAACGTATGTACAAACCCACTCAGACCTGGAACCCACCTGGAACCCACCTAGCCCACGTTCCACCCATGTGAGCCCCACATGAAACGCAATCCGAGTGACATCCATGATCCGATTGCTGAAAGCGCATGTTAATGGAAGATGTTCCAGAGATGATTGCAGTCACAACAAATGTGGGCCAGAACTAGGCTGGGACTCGTTTCCTATCTGGGATATGTAGAAAAGTCATGTCGATACTGTACAAGCTGTGCAACAGCTTTAAAAGCACTGCGTTTTTTTTAAGACACGACCGACGCTCACCCAGGCACGTGCTGCCAGTGCCTGAACCACCGCAGGACTAGAAGACTAGAAGAGGTCAGTGTATGTGCCATACAGTTCCGCGACGGGGCACATTCACAGGCAGGGAAAATCTCGGGAGTCTCGTTTTTATTTACTGTGCTTTTTCTATATGCTGTTACTACCTGAATTAAGCCATGTTAGCTTGGATCTCTCTTCTTCCTCCTCTTCCTGTAACGCCACTGTCCTCTGCTGAAGCAAGCTGCATTACGATAGAAAAAAACAAAACAAAAAAAAAACACAAAAACAAAAACATAAGAACCTCAATCTTTCTATTCAACTTTTATTGTCATGTAAAAAAAAAACAAAAAAAAAAACAGAAGACGTTATTTTACTGCCAGAATTCTAGCCTCGCTCATGACTTTGACCTGCTCTAGTCGATGTTCAGAATGTGGCTGTATAGAAGAAAAGAGGAGAGCGTGAGGTGGGAACTAGAACGTAGGACGTTATAATAGACTTAATACGCTGATATGATTATTCTGATGAATGATTTAGACTCTTATGGTGTTATAATAATGAATGCAGTGGGGTGAACATGAAGTATGAAATCAGTATACTGTATGGGGTGGGTTGGGGAGCGGGCAGTTTTGGGAAATGGAGGGTACGGGTGGGTTGGTTGGTTTGGGGATGTTGTCATATTGTTAGCACAGGAATCTTTTTCAGGTACTCGGGTGGGTTGGATCTCGGGGGAAGGGCCAAACGCTCCTGTTCTCTTCTGCCTGACGACGGCGAATCCAAAATCAGCTCATTAGAAGTCATTACCGCATTGATATCGAGCCAGAGACCAACACTTTGCCGGGATCGGCCCGTCAGGACAGAAAACGTGAGAAGAAGAAAAAACATAATTAAAAAACACACACACACACACAAACACGGAGCGAAGGGTTGGGGTTTTTGCTGTTGAAGATTGTGTTCTAACTTTCGGGTTTCTTAGCACAAATGTACGAGACAGATGTAAACTGAATATTGAATCTTATTATTATGAAACTATGTTAACAAAATGCTTTGACGAGAGGAGCGTGGGACACTCACACCCAACGGACCTGGAATTCTCTGGCTGTCCCTTGGACTACACAAGACACGGCCAGGCATCAGAAGGGAGGGGCTTTAGCAGAGGAGGGGCGGCTGGGCGTGGTCATGCTCGGCTCACCACCCCCTAACACCCCCCCCCCCCTCCACTGAAGGTTCGGATGGACAGAAAAAAGGAGAAAAAAACAACAACAAACAAACAGCGGACCGGCTTTGTCCCGTTCCTCTCTCCCTCTTGAACTTGCTGCTTTGACAATTAAATGTGTAAAAGAGTTTTATTGTTTTCTATTTATTTCCATTTAAATTATTGGAAGGGATTTTATTCTCTTTTGGTTTATTTATATATTTATTTATGAAAATGAGTTGTTTTGCTTTTTTGTTTGTTCTTTTTCCCTTTTTTTTATTTCATTTCTGACATTATGACGTATGTATAAATAAGGCTTACTGGGGCTTTTTCTCTCTTTCTCCTTTTTTCAATTTTACAATAAAAAAAACTTTAAATAAACTTCAGCAGCCTGTATTGCTTTTTTGTTTGTGTGACATGTAGAAAAGTAAATGTAAGGGAAATAAGGGAGGGGGGGGGTAGCCACCTCGCTTTTTGATTTTACTAGATATGTCCCGGTCCAGTTATTTCGCACCCCAGCCCCTTGATCGAATCAGAGCCTCTTAATGCTGAGTATCTGATACTGATCTGATCTTAGTGTTTGTATAAATAACAGCCCCACAGTTTAGATCAGATGAGCTGCTGATTAACACATTCAGTAAAATCCCTTTATTTTTAGAATCAGTTTCTATAATCAGACATTCTGGACTTTTAATAGAGTTTAATAGAGACTTTTCTTAAAATGGCTGTTTTATAGTGGTTAAAATCTTATAATCCAGTCTGACTAATCAGTCAGTGCTCTTCAGTGCTGCTTTAAAAACAGAGAAAGGTGTGCGGTTCTCCCGCTGGTAAAACAGAACGTTTGAGATAAAAACAGCTTTTTATAAAGGTTCAGATATTATGGTCTGTTTTCATGTCCCACTGTAAAATAGCTCCACAAAACTCCTTTATTTACCTTATGAGACCGTCTGTCCTGATGTCCATTATATAGATGGCACTATGAACACCGTGGTTAAAGAACGGGAACTGGGTTGACGCGTTAAAATACACCTGGATCGGCCCGTCGGATATCTCTAGATTTCGCGCAAGATCATTTTGGGGTGTTGCAGGATGACGAGAAACCTGTTTTCCAGTATTGGATAAAATATTTATAGCTTTAGACGAATTCTTCCAGTGACAGTTATTAGAAAAATGCAATTAAGCAAAAAAAATACATGTATATACTGAATGTGTATCAGGAAGTACAGTACTGATACAGTAAATACAGGAGTTTCAGTATTGACAAATGAAGCATTAAATTTAAATAGAATATGGGAGGTAATTATTGTACTAATAGTTGAAAGTATAGATGTACAGTATGCAACTTAGCCAAACATCCTCAAAACTCAAAACCTATCTCTGATTAGTCCTCCTATTAAATTTTAGCACCACATTACTGCCATAACTAAAGCTAGACAACTGGATCAGAGCATCTCCAAAACATCTGACAGGTCTTGTGGGATGTTCCCAGTGTGCAGTGGTCAGTACCTACCAAAAGTGGTCCAAGAAAAGACAACCAGTGAACCTGCAACAGGGTCATAGGTGCCCAAAACTCATTGATGAATGCAGAATTGGAAGAGAAGGCTAGCCTGCAGAAGAGCTACTGGAGCACAAATTGCTAAATCTGTGCCTTGATGGGTCAAAGCTGGTGTGTCAGCGCGAGGGGCCCTACACAGTATAAAGCAGGTGGCTTTAATGTTATGGCCGTAGGGTGTATGGCAGTGTATGATCTCATTTAATAAAGCGATCAGCCATTACAATAATACCACCTCCCTAATACTCAGTAATACTTTATTACTGATACTAATACAGTATCCCTAATACTCCCCTTTGTGCTGCCACAGCAGATCTGACCATTCGAGGCATGGACTGCACAAGACCTCTGAAGATGTCCTGTGGTATCTTGCACCAAGACATCAGCAGCAGATTCTTTAAGTCCCATATATTGTGTCATCAATGAGCCTCAGTGGCTTGTGACCCTGTCGCCAGTTCACAGGTGGTGCTGACCACTGCCTATGGGGAACACCTTAGAAGACCTGCCCGATGTTTCGGAGCTTTGGCTTCTTTAGCTGGTAGCTAATGTCAGTGAAGGGGTCAAACATGTGGTCAACTACAGATGAATGGGATTGCCTACATGCCAAACCCCAAATCCATTGTGTGTGTGGTATGGTGTGGTACCTCACCGTATGGAGACAAACTGTTCATCAACAACAGCAAAACATAAGCTAACCATGTGCACCATGTCAACCACTACCCACTGCTCCACCAAAACCACTGTTGGCTACAGGCCAGTCTCCAGCATTACAAAGGATAGTAAGCCCAGTTCTCCAACACAACCACACCAGGACCAACGGCCTAAGTGTTTCAGCAGCCAAACAGAAGCTTTCAATTTATTTTCTTTTAGAAGATTATTATATCCTTGTTCAATGACAATGAGAATGAAAGCCATAAAACCGCAAGGTCAGCAGTGTGTAGGCCTATCCTGGCTAAGCCCTCTCTCTGAGGCCAAACTTTTGCAGGAGATGAATTTAAAAGTTCTCCATATTTTATTTCACCCTTGGCCACAGAGCGATCAGAAGCTGTTGACCCTTTCGCTTGTGAAATAAATTGGCCCAATTATGATGAAGCACTCTGCCTAGTCGATGAGAGAAGCTGTCAGTTCATCTTTATTAGGACCAGCTAATGAGAATCAATCTCTCCTCACCCTCTCCCTTGTCTCTTCATCAGCACTCTCCTGGGCACGGCCCACCGCTCCATGGCCAGATTACGAATTAGGATTATCATTTTGAATTAGGGTAATATCGCCTCCTGCGAGCGAGAGCGAATCGCCGGATTATTTTATCTGTAAGATTTATTGCTGAGGTGCTTAATGCCCCAGCAGTCTTTCCAGGGGGCAAAAGTAACATTAAAAGTGTGAAGCTACAGGCCTGTCAGCGAGGGAAGTGCCAGGAAAGGATTGAGCGGGGGTGTAAAACGGCAGATTTATAGCGCACCTACATGAAGGACAAGCAGTCTCTCGGATGCATTTTGGTGAATCATTACCAAAAACATTTTTATAGCTTTATGAAGTTCTCCACAACTTCCTCTGAAACTCAACCACAGCACAGCCTCCTGATCTGCTATATGGGAGGAGAGTGATGACAGTACAAGAAAAAAGCATAAAGCACATGAGCTTCTCCTCGATTTGCATGTAAACAGAGCAAACTGCTGAGAGGAACCGAGGTCAATGAACGTAAACGCATCTCCTCTTACTTATGGCTGCAATGCATCACTGCTTCAATTGAGCTGAGCTGCTCACTACTTAGCTTCCATTAAAACTATATGAAGCTCTTGTAACTTTAGCATCACCAACTGTAACTACACTATATGGCAAAATGTTTGTGGACACCACTGCTATCAAATGCATTTAGCTACTTTAGGTTGCTCTCATTACTGATACAGCTGTGCAAATGCACACATACAGCACACAGTAAACATGAACCTACTGTCCTCACGCCTAAACCAGGCGTAGGCTGGAGGCATATAAAGCCCCCCCGGCATTGAGCTGTGGAGCTGTGGAACTGTGTTCTCTGGAATGAGGGATGCTGCTCCAATCCAATACTTTTGGGATGAGTTGGGGAGTTGAGGAGAAGGTCAGGGTGGTGATCATCCAACATCCTGACCTTACTAAATGCAATCATATCCTCACAGCCGTGCTCCTCCAAAATCTAGTAGAAAGCCTTCTTCCCTGGACAGTAGAGACAGTTACCTCAACAGAAGCAGGATCAGGGGCAGAGCCAGACATTAGCCCTATATATGTATATACACACACACACACACTCACATCTATGTTTTTAGATCATATAGGACACTTTATGTAATACAGTATGCAGAGAAACAGATGAACTACAGTCTGTAATTATTGATACACAGTTCCCAAATATGATGAGCAGAGCTGATGAAATGGACAGGGAGGTGTACCTAGAGGTTTCTTACAAAAATACTTAACAAATGGTTTATTCATATTCATAAGTACCTTCATGGTAGGCTTAAGAATTCAATATGTTTTAAATACACTATTAAATAATTAAATATTCACATTTACACACAAACTGTATTTGCAGTGTACTAGTGGTGTTGCAGATGTGCTACAAGTTAATAGGAACGTATAAGCAGAATGATTATTCACATTTAGGCAATGTTTTCTGTCAATATTTAATATTAGCTACTTAAAATTAATCAAATGTTAAAACCACATTACGTTTGTTAATTTTGCTTAAGTTAGTTTTACCTCAGTAACTACAGCTATTTTGTCCAGTTGATTAGGTTGTGGGATATGTTCACCTGAGCTGTAGCCCAGGGGCTCTGAGGTTAGCCAGTGTCCCAGTGAGCGAACCTCTAATGTCCCTCCCTGCTGACTCACCTGACACCTCGTTTCCTGTGGGTGAGGGCTGTGCTTCATTTCTTTAAATAAATGCTCTTATATCCATAGTTAGCTCTCTTAGCTAGCTACCCAACTTCAGCAGGTGTTCTGTCGAGTTGTGCTACCCATCGAAATCTACTACCTAGCGACTGTGCGCATGCGCGAAGCCACAAGTTTCAATGTTTTCATGCGTTTTTCTGTGATAATTCTCTAAATCTTAATTCTCTTAATCTTACTGTTAATATTCTGAGCGTTTTAGACGTGTAAACTGCGATTTAAAGAATAAATTAAATTATTTAAATTGGAAAAAATATTTGGGGCTTTTGACCAATCATCCTGGGCTCATGCAACATAAGCCACACCCACTTCCCCCTTATTATAATACCCTTGATTTCAGAAGGAAGAATAAATGAGCAGGTGTCCCAATACTTTTGTTCAGAAAGTGTAGTAAAAGTCTAGTACAACTAAAGAAGCTAACATTAGCATCATTGACTCCCATTGAAACAATATGAAGCTCTTGTCTAGTAAAACTACAGAAGCTCATTTTGGAGACCACGTTGAACTACATCTGCTATAAGAGGAATATTGAGTAAAGTTAATTTTCAGCTGAATCATCGCTTTAAGCATATGGTTCAGCGGTAATTAAAGCCTGAACTAATATTTGTGCATATTCTAATGAAGGCCGTGTTTGTATCATTCAGGGACCTGAAGGCCTCAGAGCAACGCACGATTTAAGTGCTCATTTCCACGTCAGTGGGTTTTGCTGAGTCGGGCAAATGGAACTGCTGACATGTGGCAGTGAAGCACTCTGTCTTGATCAGATTTTAATCAACAAAAAACTTTCGTGTGGATGGCTATGCAATCCACCCACCCCAACCGAGCTGCAGAATTAGCGAGCATGCACACACTCTCTCTCTCTCTCTCTCTCTCTCTCTATTCGTCTTACTAACACATCCATTAAATCAGACTTAATTCCCTCATTGCGAAAATCAATCAAGCAGGTGAGCTTTTCCTATCAATTAGCAAAGTAATCACACAGGTTTTGATGCAGAGGGCTTCTGGTTGTTCTTCTCTGTATTAAACCAGTAAATTACACGGTGGAGGTTGTGATGGGTGATGGGACGTTCCTTGTTAGCCACAATTTCAGGCATTTTATGTTTTGCCAAAGAGATGCAAATCAGACGTGAAGTGGAATGAAAGGGTTTGACAGAGCTCCAGAGTTCAAGCATCTAGGCACTGGAGAGTAGCATACACTTGATTTGGAGGACAATAAGCACTTCAGTGAAGAAGAAGGCTGGTATATAGTCAGGTCCGTAAGTATGTGGACAGTATCATGTCATTTTGCCTACTTATGTCACTACGATGGATTTGAAATGAAGCAATCAAGATGTGATGGATGTTACAGCCATTGTTTTTTACATTGTCCCTCCATTTCCACAGGCTCAAAAGTAATTGGACAATATAACATGACTGTAAATGCACGGCTTAATTGTAATACTTGAGTGCAAGTTCTTTGCATTCAGTGACTGCCTGGAGTCTGGAACCTATGAACATCACCAAATGCTGATTTTCCTTTTGAGATTCCCTTCCCTTGTGGTGCTTTTCCAGGCCTGTACTGCAACCGTCTTCATTTGCATCTGGGTCTCTCTGCCTTCAGTTTTGTCTTTAGTAAATGAAAAGCTGCTCGGTTGGCTTGAGGTCAGCTGACTGGTTGCTTTTGCTGTATGTTTTGGGTCATTATCCATCCGCACAACAAAGCAACATCCTATCAGTTGAACAGTATTTGATTAAATCTGAGCAGAAAGTAGAGCTCTACTGTCTACTTCTATTATCAGCCACACAGCATCATCAATAAACATCCACATCCACTGGCAGTTCCACTGGCAATCACACATGCTCATCCTGTGAAAGTGCCTCCGCCATGTTTGACAGATGATGTGGTATGCTTGAACCTTGAACCCTTCCTTTTCTTCTCCAAGTCATTGAGAGTTTCATCAGTCCCGGCAGGCTTTTACTTCTGGTGTCAAGTGCTCCCGGGCCCTTGTTCCAGAAGTGGACAGGATCCTTAAGTATACAGCTACAAGCTATGACATATAATTAACTATTTAATCTAAAGATGGCTCATGTTTTAAATGTTGACTGTGTAGCCTATGGCCTACGACCAACAAGCCTATCTGCACTGGCACAGGTGAATAAAGCATCTCCAAGTGCAACCAAAGAAAGATGTGCTGCATAATACTGCCACCCTGTGGTTAATGCAACTGGAGTATTTCCTCACTTTACATGACCGGTGAAGATAGGGTTGGCACTGATTTCTGAACAGTTATGAGTGACTTTGGTGATGAAAGTGTCAGAAAATGGCAATATTCTAGCCATGCAATCTTTACTGTATCTTTACTATTCTTTTCAGATGGTCTCATTATTATAACATGTACCAAAAAAGTACCAGAGTTTATAAATGTAATCCCTGCATTTGCCGGCAAGCTTTGGTTTAAAGAGATGTTCACTGGCTACAGAATGCAGCTGCAATGCCTGCACTAATTATGTGGGTTTATTCTGGGCAAATCTGTACTTGGTAAAGGCCTCGGTCATCAAGGACAGGTTTCCGTGGCAACCCGAGCACAGCACACTGACAACAAGACCCTTAGTCAGGACTGATCTGCAGATCTGTCTTCTAGCTGGGCCAGTGGTGACTGCACACTGAGGTTAGAGAGGAAAAAAGCCTGATGATGATGCGCTGCCAGCAAAGGGAGAAGACGTCTCCACGCTATCCAAGCATGGATATTTTAGTTGCACTCGTCTACAGAACCATGATAACATAAAGAACCACTTGGGTGCTTAAAGATTTTTATGGGTTCTTTGCATTGGGTAAAAACCTTTTGTACACAGTTTATATAACATTTGTATATAACATTTAAAAAATGGTTGAAAATGGCATAAACAAGTCAAAGAACCTGTACACCTACCCTGTACATACCCTGTGGAGTACCTAATCAGCTAGAGTGCCTAACATCTAGCCTACATCAACTTAGCATCAACTAAAGTACCTAACATCTAGCTAACATCAGCTAGAGTGCCTAACATCTTGCTTACATCTATTTAGCATTAACCAAAGTACCTAACATCTAGCCAACATCATCTAGTGTACCTAACATCTAGCTCACATCAACCTAGCATCAACTAAAGTGCCTAACATCTACCTAACATTATTTATAGTGCCTAACATCTAGCCTACATCAACTTAGCATCAACCAAAGTGCCTAACAGCTAGCTAACATTAACTAGAGTACAAAATATCTTGCTTACATCAATATAGAGTCAATTAAAGTACCTAACATCTATCTAGCATCAATTAAAGTTCCTAACATCTAGCCAACATCCTCTAGTGTACCTAACATCTAACTTACATCAACCTAGCATCAATTAAAGTGCCTAACATCTAGCTAACATCAACTAAAGTACCTATTATCTAGCCAACATTATCTAGTGTACCTAACATCTAACTTACATCAACCTAGCATCAATTAAAGTGCCTAACATCTAGCTAACATCAACTAAAGTACCTATTATCTAGCCAACATTATCTAGTGTACCTAACATCTAGCTTAAATCAACCTGCATCAATTAAAGTGCCTAACATCTGGTCAACATCGTCTAGAGTGCCTAACATCTAGCTTCCATCAACCTAGCATCAACTAAAGTGCCTAACATCTAGCTAACATCAACTACAGTACATAACATCTAGCTTACATCAACCTAGTATCAACTAGAGTACTTAACATCTAGCTAACATCAACTACAAGTGGATTTGGGTCCAAGGTTAATCCAAGGTTAATGTACAATAACAGATTGTAGCCCAACTCTTGTCATGTACAATTTATCAGCTCCCACATACCTCTGAAAACCCTTTCAGTGTCAGTGACACTTCTAAACTGAGAGCGGCCCACCATCTGACAGACCACTTATGAGGATCTAGAAGATGGCTAACCCAAACTGTGCATCAACAGATGGACCACAGTCTCTAACTTTTCTCCAGCAAACAGGAGTTTGTAATCCAGTAGCTGGTGGGTGTAAACCGTGACTGGATGGTGGGGTGGGTTCAGCAGCTAATTTGGTGTGACAGTCATTTCATTAAAGCAGTTTCAGTCAGACTGCTGGCAAAGGCGGTGACAGCATGTCAGCTTGCGACAGCAAACTAGTGTCAAAACAACAATGGCCACTGTCAGTATCCAAGCAACTGGCAACGTCTTTCAGCAGAAGTGGCCACTGCTGAAGTGCAAAGCGTGGGAGCATCAAACACAAAAAGAAAAAAACAAAAAAGAATACTGATAAAAAGTAGATAAAGACATCTGACTATATCTGAGTATTATACAGTATAACTACAATATCATGTGTTGCTGGCAGATCAAAACCCTCATAACTTTTTATCTTAGCATTTGTTGACCAGTAAAAAAAAGGACATTAGTAGAACATTTTACTTTACTTTACTTACTTTATATTAACACTAATCTTGTTACACTAACAGACAGTAATGCATAAATCAAGAAATAAATACATACATTTCATTAAAAAATGAAAATGCTTTAATTTATAGTTTATATATTATATATATATTTATGTATTATATATAATATTTTATATAATATATAATTATATACATTAATCAATTAATATTAATTATATATATTATCTATAATTATATATTATAGATAATATATCATTTATATATTAATTTAATTCGGTTTTGTGACATCAGTCATAAAAAAGCTCTTTACAAATTTACAAATACATTTAATTTTCTTTTTAATGCCATAAACTAGCATTCATGTCTTTAAGTGCAACAATGTCCAAAAGATAAATTTTTACATCTAAATATTAAAATAAACATTGGGTATTATTTCATTAGGAGAGATATAATCATCATTTATCTTAAACTGGTATCATTTTCATTAGTTTTATAAAGATGACAGAAAAGTTTGACCTGAATTTATTTATAGAAAACGTCCAACAGGTCAAAACAACAACAAAAATAGTGCTATTAATAATTTTACATGAAATAAATAACACTGTAAAAAAATATATAGTGTATTGAAAATGAATGACGTGCTGATGGTTGATTTTATGATTTTGTATTTATATAATATTGTTTTTTGTAGGATTATAAAGAAATATGTAAAGGACATATTTATGGTACAGTTTAGTTAAAACATAAAATGTAAAAAAAAAAAGAAAAAAAAGAAAAGAAAAACCAAACAAACAACAACAAAAACCTCACAAATAATTCACAAAGTTTGTGGCCCCTTATATTTTCTTTACCAGAGGAGTATAAGGAGTTATGAGCTATAAAATAAGCGGGGTTATGGAATAACTGAATTGTGAGTATTTTATAAACTGGTTTATATTTACTTTATTAGATGCACATATTTCACGTTTTTTCAAAATACAGAGCTCTCTGCTGAGCACAAGCCAAAGCCAAGTTGACTCTTGATTTGTACCTAAATTGGAAGACGTTCTTCATGGCAGCAGGCGCTTCTTACTCTGTACGCTTCACTCACTCACGACAGACACCACCTTCAGTGCAAAAAATATCTCTTTTATTATTTATGATAGCATCGTTACACAAACAGACAACATGGACAGTTTAACACTCCTTAACGTTGCCTACTGAAAAGTTAACTTTGGCAAAAAAAGAAGAAAGAAATAATAAAATTAAATAAAAATTTGCAGCAAAGTAACAGAAACACAGATCAATCAAAGAGGGACCCGTGGGGAGGTGGAAAGTACCGGAAGCTTGCAGGCCGCACAATAAACCACATTTACAGAGGAGCTGGGAAGAGAACTACCTATTCACAATTAGCAAGAGAGAAAGAAACGGAGAATGCAGCATGTCCATCATTAATATTTTCTTTAATCAAACATTTCAAAGCTTGAGCTCAACACCCCCCCCCCACACACACACACACTTCAGTTTAGGAGAGGGGGTGCAACTCTCAAGATGAGAAATAAAGTATAGTACACGTATTTATGAAGGTATGTTTAGAATGAGCGCAAGTGAATACATAGATCTTTTTCCACTCGCATGGGATTGGGAATACTATGGGGAACGGTGGCGGAGAAAAAGCAAAAAGAAGCTTCATCTGCATCCACGGGAGCTGAAAAGTGTGCGTCGACTTAGTTTCACAGAGCTGACGGAGTTAAAAAATGTACAACATATTAGAATAAATGTACAGCCGACACTCTTAAAAACAGAGGTGCTTCAAATGGTGCTTTAAGCCATGCCACAGACGAAGAACCACTTTTCAAAATAGTTCATTTCTAATACCCTGTTTGGTAGGCGAATTACCCAACCTGGTGAAAATCATGTGAAATCCTCCCATGAGTAGCAATACCCCCAAAACTAGGAGGCAAAAGACTAGCACGTCTCCTTCTACACAATCTGTGAAACTGCCACTTATGCAGCATCGCTAGGTAGCCGATGTGCTCGGAGGAGAGCGCGGCTCTCCAGCTCCGACACAACAGCTATCAGAGGCCTGTGCTGACCAACATCACAGTAGGAGGGATGTGGGGACGACGTGCCATCAACTCATCCTGAGAGAGCAAGCCCAATTGTGTTCTCTCAGGCTCCGGCTCCTGATGGCAAGCAACGTGACCCAGGATTCGAACCAGCGATCCTTGGATCATAGTGGCAGTGCCTTAGTCCACTGGTCCACTCGTAGCCAAGAAGAGCCAGTTTTGGTAGCGAAGAGCCTTTTAAAGGTTCATGAAATAGTTCTCTACCAATTTAAAGGTTCTTCACACTCACAGATCTCTATTACAAACATGGTTCTTCTGTGGCATCGCTCCAAGAACCCTTGAAGCACCGTTTGTATATTTTTAAGGGTGTGTGAGAAGGGATCGATTTATGAACAAACACAAATGCAGCAAGGTGTGCACTCATTACAATTCTGTACAAGTAACTGGTAGCCTAGCGAAAAACTACCAATTCCCTCTCTCTAGCACATTGGCACTAACGTGATGCGGAGACTGGGCAAACTGGACTTTAAGTGCAATCAGGGTTCATGCACGTGGGAAGTCCTGTGCTTGTAATTTTCATATTCAAAACAATCAATTTGTTCAAGATATATTTGGTAAGAACGCGGAACCATCGCATTAATCAATCTTTCAGTTTGATTACAATCTGATTGAATCTCCAACCAACTTCCTAACTAATTTACAACTGCATCATTGCTTCATCCATGACAAAAACAATGGGAAGTTTAACGGTCGAACCCAAAAAAGGAGACATTAAGCTCATTCCAAATCCAAGCATTTGCCTTTGGCAACGGTCTAGCAACCTGTTTTGTATCTTTCAGTGTCGGTTCGCTCAGCTGAAATTTTAAAATGAAAGAAAAGAATAATAACAATAATAATAATAATAATAATAATAATAATGATGATGATTTTTCCCAACTGTCTGAATTCATTTCAGGGCCCAGTTCCTCTACAACCTGAGGAACGAGGCTTACTAGGACTAATATAAAGTGCGATTGCTATGAGCAAAAACAGGCCAAACGAATAAACACAAAACAATAAATTTCAAGCATATCTGCATTATTTACAACAAAAAATTACACTTAAGTACAGAGATGGTTACGCCACTGAACCATTTTTGAAAAGGAGCACATTCTGTGAACGGCCTAATGATGAACGTCATCCGTTTCTAAATTACATGCAATAACACGGGCCTATTAACGGTGGTGCTAATACGGTGCTGGATATGTATCTGCGGGGGTTGGGAGGGATGGGGAGGGGCATAATAAATAAACCTACTGTATCAGTTTTTGGCTATTTTAGGCCACTGATCACTTTGGGGTTGTTGGGGTGTAACGGTAGGTGTGCATGTAGATGTTACGGTATAGATGTCACAATTGGGCGCAAGTGAAGTTTACTTGACAAACACTGATGGATGTAATGTGGAACCAAACTTCACTAGCACGAGTTCCACCCGGAAACCTTGAGCTGTAAGCCCGATAACAAGTAAAGTGTGGATTTCTTTGGCATTGTGGGTATTGTAGTGAATTTACGAATATCGCTAGAGTAACTGTGGTTTTGTTGTCTCTGCCCTCTGCAAGTGGTCTCTTATTTCAACTGATGAAATCACGGTGGATCAGACGAAGACAGTGTATATTGGTGTTGTTGGACAGTTGTAGGGTGTGGGTGTGTGTGTGTGTGTGTGTGTGTGTGTGTGTGTGTGTATGGAAACACATCAATATGCGAACATGTACATTTTACTACTTAACACACCTCAGGGGGGCTGTACAGCATTAGGTGGAACAGACTGGACCACGGCTGTCAAAATCATGAAAAGTGGTGGTTTCGTTGGACCAAACCATGAGGCCCAAACTGCGTCTTGAACCGAACCGTGACTTCTCTGTACCAGGTAATGCTTCATTTATGACCACAGAACAGAGTATTTCAGATTAAGAAATGATCATGAGACCCATGGATACGTACTACTATATGTGCTACTACACCAATTGTGACTGTGGTCAAATCTTCGTCTGGATGTCCATTCTAGCGAGCACATTTAAATGAATGTACAATGTCATGCTCGCTTCTAAACTAATTTGATTATGAAATTAGAAACTGAATTACCAGCAAACTCTTTTACATGTTGCTGCTAGGAGAGACGTTCCAAGCGTCCAATCCAAGCGATATCAACTGACCCAGAGTGCTGATCTGAACAGGTTTCTACTGATTCAATTTCTGTGATGCAAACAAGATTCCTTCTGTGCGGCTAGCTTACAGGTGCCTCCAAACTCCAGTCCTGAAGATTGACTCATTCCGTGTGCAAAAACATCCCTCTGATTTAAGAAATTGTGGGGAATCTAATCAAATTTAGAACTGATTAGTCTTTAATCCTCAAGTCTGCTTCTGCTTTATCCAGCCTGCTGGATAGAACTGATTTGAATCAAACTTGGGTTCGCTTAGCTAGACAACCCTATTCTATATCATTCTCCCAAACAACAGAGAGAACTGGTGTATTTTAATAGTGTGATTTAGGCACCAGGGTGCAGTTCACCATTTTTGCATAATTTGTGTTGGACATAAATTCTTAATTTCAGTTATTTAGAAAGATTAAGAATATTCATTCATGTCCTTTTAACAGAAAAGCTTCTTTCCAATGCAAGCTAAATGAGACAGGGGCACGTAAGGCGTTGATGAGCTAATGCTTGTGTGTGCAGGCTTTTTTTGTTATTCACAATCAATTATGCACAAGAAGAACCATGAATGACTTTACCACCAGAGGAGAAGAAGATGACCACTGTTCCAGAACCCTTTACCGATGCTACACATGGATTTGAAAATAGCTTTGAAATAGAGTGACAGTAGGTTTGTTTCTACACATGGCTTCCAGCAACAGCGAGAGTGAACCTCGACTTGGACTAAAGTGGCAATTTCTCCACAGACAGATCTTTCTTTTCCACATATCAAATTGTCTGTAAAACATCCAGCCATATCGCTCTGTGGATTTAGTGCCGGATTGCTAAAGACTTCCTAACGGAGCTACATTTGTTTCAATTGCAGCGATTAAATGTCAACTTCGACAAAACGATCTAAACTGCAAAGGAAAACGGGAAAGCTTTTAGCTGATCAACTTAATAAATATGGAAATTCTAACTCGTAGCTTACAATTTCTTAGCTTGAGCACTATTTACTGTCCTGAATATCCGGCTGTACATATTGGCAGAGGACCACTGCATCCAACATGCCGGGCAAGCTAGCCCTGGTTTGAATCAACCCTTAAGGTTTCCAATTTGACCACGTTAGGGATAACTGCCTACGCCATCTAAAAGTAGAACTAGTACACATACATCAACACGCTGTGTATGTCTGGGAACACCTGCTTCCAATTTTCAAACTGCTCAACCCCCAATCAGGAATGGCTGAAAGTGGCCATTTCATCAACACGTCCACTAAAATCCGTGGCTGTGTCTCTGTTAACCATCTTGGAACTAATAATCCCCACGCACCTGCAACTGCCTTTCAGACATTCCTGATTGGGACGTTTCTCTTCATTCTATAAAGCTTACGTCAATGGTGTGACATCCACGGATATGACATACGTGAATTAACAAACCACAGACACTCACATGGTTGCACCCCTCCACAGCAACTCAAGGTGGAGACAGCACAACGTAGAGGTGACGACATAAGCTATGGGGGGGTGACGGCGAGTTTTGTTTTTTTTCGTTTTTTTTCCATGTTCTCGTTCACTTTAGGTCGTCTTGACCAGGTCGTAGACGTGAATGTGGAAGTCGTCGTCGTATTTGATGTAGTAGACGGAGGGCTTGGCGGGGACTTGGTAGATGACTAGCCCGGTTCTCTTCACTCCTTTGTCAGTAACATATTCCACCTGCTTGCCTACAAGGCTCTCCGTCTCCTCGCCGGGCTTCCGGTCAGCAGGCAGCAGATGCTTGTTCTCTGGGGAGCAAAAAAGGATGGAGAGGGGTTTACTTTGTTCTTACTTGATCATACAGCGTGCTGTCATGCAATCATAATTTCATTTGTTAAAGATGAATGTGCGACGGACACCAGCTTGGGAGGGGGAGAGCTAACACAGGCTTCCACAACATACAGATAATTAACACATCGATTCTAAACTGCTGCTCAAGCGAGATCTCAGAAGTTCAACTAATGAAGGCCATAAACCATAAAGTAATGAGTGATAACTTTTTTTTTTTCAATTCAACTGTCATTACACTAATATAGGGTTGCACAGTACAACCACAACACTGTTAGGCTGCAGTGCAGAAGGCATAGGTGATACAATAGTGCAAAGACAACAGACAAGACACACGACAGGCTGCACAGACAATAACTACAAAATATACAAATGTGTGCACGAAGGCTGGGTGATTAGGGTCCAAACAGAATGGAATTAATATGCATTACGGCGATGTGTTGTGCTTGTAAACAGAAGAGTGTATGCTGCGGTAGACCAGTGTAGTATTATAGCAGCCTCACATATGTAAACAACTGTACAGTGAAGGAGTACGTATAGCAGCTAGTGTTCAGATAAAGAGAAGAGTACAAAGCTTATGTACAGAGAGGGAGTCTCAAGTGCAAAGTGCATACAATCCCTGAGCTGGTGGAGGTCAGTATGGGTATGATGAGTGAACTGGAGGGATCAGAGTAATCAGTAGCAGTCTGTGTGTGTGTGTGTGTGTTTTCAGGTTGGTGTTGCTGGTACCTGTTTAACAGCACACAGGAAGTGGATTTCTGCATAATTCAATGGTTAAGATATTAACTAAGTTGTTCAGAGTGGTTTGGTGTGAAAGGCTCTGTTTGGTATAAACCTGCACAATCACATTCATTCACAATGCTGGTGAGGGGAACCAGACATCCATGTTAAGCCTCACAGAAAGTTAGCACACAAAACTCGTTGGAATGAATTTGAGGTTTTGGATGTACTAGATCAGAACAGCTATTTGAGAAATAACAATTATAATTATTATTAAATTAAATAATTTTAAAATACTGTCCTCATTTGGAAATACCATCAGCATTTTAAAATACTGTGGTATACAGTATTACCGCCCAAACCTAAAAGGGGGGCATTACTTTTCCTCATGGGTGATATGGGTATTGATAGTTTATAATTTTACATGGAATGATCATTCAAAGATGCACTTGTGTGTCTTCATCAGATTAGCTGGATTATCTGAAACATCTCTGAAAATTTGGCGAATCTTCAGCAAAAATACAAGATAAAAAGATAATGATATTTACCATTAGTGTTGGACACAGATGAAATTTGGCCTCCGCCTTTAACTCATCCGTGCAATAAACACACACACACACACACACACACTGGCAGTGAGCACATGTGTCTAGAGCGGTGGGCAGCCATCTTTGCTCCGCCCAGGGAGCAGGAAGAGGGAAGAATGCGATCCTCAACAGCGGTCCAACAGTGGCAGCTTGCCAAGCCCGGGTATCAAACCCACAACCCTGTCACCAATAGCCTGGTGCTCTAACTGCTGAAACACCACTGACCCATTTACTGTTTTCTGTATTGCTAAATTGCGATGATACTCTGGCCAACAGATGCTTTGAGGATCTACCACTTGGCCTGGCAAAAACTGCATTCTCTCTACATTCACTGACCTGTGTATACGATTCTAAATGTAGTGAAAGTCTGAATTGGAGTGGTGTCAGCAAGCACCAGCAACAGCAGCATCATGTTATCGTTTTCAAAATGTCTGTTTTGTTCTGTCCAAATCTGTTAATCATTATTATCTGGCAGGCTTTGCTCCAGCAGCAATATCCTTACCAATCCAGTTATAGATGGAGCTTTCTGTGGCACCAGTGTAGTAGCGTAATGCATATCTTCCACAGGGCTGTAACCATATCTTTCGATTTCTAAATTGGATTCACAAAACTCTCAAACAACTCTATGCCTGAATAAAGGACTACGCTGTCTAGTGATTCCCATGCCAACGCTGGGCTATACTGAGATCTACTGAAATAACACACCGCCTCGCTATTCCTGAAAAAGGCTACACGAAACCGAGACACGCTGTGCTTTAAGAATCACGTCCTGGAGAGGACCTTATTCAGCCATCTGCAAGTGGCAGAGCCAAGGAATTATTCACAAAAGGGCTTTCTAAGGGTGACCGAGCACTCTGGACAAAACCCTTGTTAAAATACAATCAGCTCGCACAATTATTTTAAGAAGCAGAGATGAGGAAGTGAAAGTGTTTACTTTTTCACAAGAGAAAATAACAAGGGGGAAAAAACCTAAAGTGCTGAATTTGCTTTGTTTCACATTTCATACAATTTTCTTCATTTTCAGTACAATTTTACATCTTTATTTACATTTGGCTACTTATGTGAAGTGAATTTTTAATTTCAGTAAATTACTGAAGTGACATTACTATGGCACATTATTTTAGAAGCTCTGTTGGCTCTGGACTTTAGCAAAGAGTTAATCCTAAAGTGAATCATTCCAGAATTACTGCCAGGAAGAAAGAGTATACATTTCATAAGTGAAAGTAACAACAACAAAGAAATCGCACTGATAGTAATGGCATACAAACAAGAAAACAGTCCCAGTAGCACTGGCAGGCAAAGCAAGTTACAGTAATGATGGAATCACAGGTCAAGGTAAGGCCAACAATCGCTCACCTGCTTCTGGTAAAATGCGAAGATCGCCATCCTTGTAGTCGTCCCATAGCTGGTACATGTACAGCACTGGGTCTTTCTCATATGTGATATAATACCAGTTAGTCATGATGGGGGCGCGGGAGAGCACCATCCCTCTCCACTCGTTTTTCTCCCCGTCCTCTTTCTCAAAGAGATGCTCCACTGCCTTCCCCACCAGCTCCTCTGCGTCGTGCGGTACCTTGATCTTGTTGTTCACTGCAAAAAAGCAGAAGTGATCTTATTAGGAATTTCGCTCACTGCCTGAAAGGGTTTTAAGCAGGGATCTTTTACCAAGGTAGGAATCTACAAGATTAAGTCTGCAATAGGCATGTACTTAACACTCTCTATAATGGGTATATTTATATTAACCAAGCCCTCTCAGCAGGTTTACAACAAAACCAATGAACCATCGCTTTGATGAAGTGAATTATGCAAAAATATGATCTGATGCATTTCTGTAAACGACCACCAGGCTCTGAATCTCGGAGGAAGGAAAAGCGTTTGTTTAATTGGTAAGGTGGGAAATTGTGAATTTGTGAAAATCCAACATGGTCCAGTGTCTTGTTTTAAGGAGTGAAATGCAAAATAAAGGGAAATTTCCAAAAGCAAGTGGCCACTCGAGCAACAGACTCTGGGGACTCTGTGGCCAAAATATTTCAAAAGTTAGGGCTGGCATCCCACACACACCCACCCACGCCCACAAAGCTAACTTTTGAACCACATCTGCCTCTCTGGTGACCAAGGTCGTACCTGGCGCCACTGCAACTTTTAATGCCTGCGCAGTGTCATCAGTCCCATGTGAATTTTGCACACTACATTAGCAGTATTACATCAACAGTATATGCTAAAAAGCCTATATATTATCCCATCCGTGCTACACCTGTGAGCCCTTTCAGCTGCTTCAGCTTCAGCAACACCCATCTCTACTGGTGTAATACATTTTCTAAATCTGAGTCACTGTACGAAACGAGTGCCATTTATTAGAGAAGATGCATTATACACACACACACACAAAAATAAAAAGTGCCAACGTATTTCCAAAGCTAAAAGCTATTAAACTTGAATGTTCTTGTAATGTAAACATGATTAATGATAAAATACTATTTCCTAAAGAGTAACATACTATTTTATATACTATCTTTTTTCATTAATACATAGTCATTTCAAATGTCTGTTGACTAACATGACATTTGCATGACATTTTATAAAATATCATCAAATAAATATTTGGTGAAATAAATATTATTTTGAGAATTATGTGTGTGTCCCTGTACCTTATTTCATTTAAAAAGTCTCATGATTTTTATGCATCCCTCACTCCCTCACAACTTTTAATGTCACTTCACAAAGCGGCATCATCTGACCATTCTGAGCAGCGAAGAACAAAAAAAGCAAAGTTCTGACATAGTTTTACTCAACCCAATCACCAGTCACGTAAAACAGATTAACAGGTCAAAGTGTTTTTATTGCAGTGTTTTTCCCACTGCTAATGCAAAGATGGTGATATTTCAAACTGATTGTCATGAATGCTAGGTCAGGACCTTGACCACATGAAAAACTTGTCTAAATAAAAGAATAATATTAATAAGGATTTTTATGCCTGATGTGGGAAAATATGTTTTCTGGAGGGTAAGCAAAAACATTTGAAAATTGTGGAAATGGGACAAGACTCACATTCAATGGCACTGCCATCGCTTTAAATCAGTACTGGTATCGGTCACAAACCTTTCATATCAGTCAGATCCTGTTTGTAACAAAGGTTTTCTAAACATAGGCTTAAGTACAGTTGAAAGACTGCATGCAATGTACCGAACCAGTTATCCAACCAGAACTGCAGATATCATAAAAGACAACTTTACTTCTGTGTCTAAAGTTAAAAACACCACCACGTTCTGCATCCCCTGCACTGTGAGGACTAAGCTGACTTCCTGTTTACACTTCATTGGCTTCCTGTTTAGACCCAAGAGTACTCACCCACTTTCTCGGTGAGAACCTGCAGGTTGGACACCCTCTCGTCTTTGAACAGCTCGATGCCGTAGACGCAGTCGAAGCCGTCGTACTTCACCATGTAGAGCGAGGAGTTGACGCTGAGTCGGTCCAGCACCGTGCCCTTCCACTTAGTGAGCGCTCCTTTCTCCCTCCAGCTGTGCTGTATCCTCTTGCCCAGCAGGTTGTTGGGGTCAAGGGTGAGTGTGTCACTCAGCTCCCCACTGCTGCGTTTCCTACAGGAGCAAAAACAAGAGGAAAATGGACAATAAGCCTCATGTTTTGCAGTAGGACCTGTAATACAGTGATGGTACAGGACACCTCAGTATTAGTAGTAGTTTTTATGTACAATGTCCCTTTAAAAAAAAGATCAGTACTGTGTGAAAGAGTACTGTAAGTATCAATGCTGCACAATATTAGTTAGAATGATATTGGTCCTTACTAAGCCGGTGTGAGGCTGTAAAAAGCGAATTAGACTCGATACGATATACAAATGCGTGCAGTGGGCATCCTGGCCAATCACAGAAGCTCTGTGGGTGTTTGGATGAGTCAAGGTACTAGTGATCAGGCTTTCTGATAAGATGCTGGAGAAGAACATGTGACCTGCCCTTATCAAAATCTGCTCCTCCTTTTCAGGTGTGTAAAGGTCAGTATGACCAGGATTGGCCTGGTTGGCCATGCTGCTTTCTGACATTTATATATAGACAGACAAAAGTATTGGGACACCTGTTCATTCCAAACTGTCTCTACTGTCCAGGGAAGGCTACTAGATGGTGTGGTCAGGGCACTGGATGATCACCACCCCACCTAATCCCTAACTCATCCATTAAAAGTATTGGATGGAGCACCATCATTCCGGAGAACACAGTTCCACTGCTCCACAGCTCAATGGTGGTGGGGGGCTTTATACCCCTCTAGCTCACAGCTGACATTAGGCATGCTGTCAGTATGGTTATGTTTATGTAAATGCTCCATAGAGTCCTATTCTATTGGCAGTACTTCTTGGATACGTTTCTATCACGACTTAATTCTCAAAATTCTTCAAATCTTAAAAGTATGGCACTTCTCAAAAGTATGTTCACTTAAACTTCACAGTTAATAAAAGTATGAAAAGGATATTTAATAAAACAACAAACATTAAAAACAACCCCACAACCCCACCTCTCATATATAGTTGTTGAGTCTGGCGTGTTAAACGGACACCTTGCGCAACACAGCCTGACCTGTGCCTAAAGGCAACGTTAAAGCTCACTTATCTAACACTGGAAATCTCAGTCCACTTACCTGCCCCTTTTCTTGGACATGTTTCCAATTCAACAACGGCTGCTGGCAAAGTGTCAGAAAACAGAAATACAGAATTAACCATGTGAACGACAAGAGGGGGGAGCCATGCTATACAATCACAAGCACACTTGTAAAGAGGAGGAGGAGGAGGAGGGGGGCTTTATATTTGTGTCAGACACGTGATTCTGACAGGAGTGAGTAGGGCCAGGACAGTGGTTCCTAACTCTGGTCCTGGAGGATCCCCTGCTTTAACAAACTGCTTTCAACTCAGGAAGAGCCTGATAATGAGCTGATTAGCTGGATCAGGTGTGTTGGGAGCAGGGAGTCCTCCAGGCCCAGGGTTGGGAGCCACTGCACTCGAGCTTTTTTTTTTTTTGTTGTACCATGATCTTTTGGTCAGTGATAACGAGATATGCTTGATAAGCCTGGGGCTGTTAAACTGAGATCTTCAGGACACTAAATTCCTCTTGTTGTCATCTGATGCTCTCTGCTGCTCTGGCTGAAGCTGCTGCGTGAACTGCAGCGCCGGATGTCAACAACATCGCCCATATTGCATAATCAGCTCCATAAAACTAATCCGGCGCTGCATGGATGAAGTGTTTCAACTGTAATCTGAACCAGAGATGTTCTCAGTGTGCGAGGAGACCAATAACACGGTTTAACGGCACATGACAAGTGCGAATACTGCGGCACAAGGAAGGACCTGGCTGGGTTCAATATAGCTAGTTGGTTACTTCGCCTATTTTCCACTGCAGCCACAACAAAGCTCGCTCGTAGCCTCTCATGTCCCAAAGCTGGAGCGCTGCTAACGCCACCGTTCCTATAAACCACGAATAATATAACTACTTCTCTTTCCAAGCACCAGAGTATGGCAAAATTGAGCAGAATAGCGAGCGAGCTAGCTAGCTAACTAACTATCGCCACTAACGTCACTAAAACCCCTCCGGCCGTTAAGCGACTAACACTGCTGCTAGCTGTGCTCGCTAACGCTAGCTAATCATTGTCTTTGCGGTAACCTGCGCAACAGGCAAAAACACCTCTATTTCTTTTCTTTCTTTACATATTTGCCTGCCAAAGATGCGCACAAGCTTTCCCGGTGGTTACTTTTAAAATATAAAAATTACCTGGCCTCTATTTTCATGTCTACGACGGACTTCCCTCTGCAGAGAATCGTCTACCTCATATACTGGTCCTAGTCGCGACGTCAAGGAGGCGCCAGTCATTGCGGGCCAAAAAAACTCCAGGAACCAGAATGCAGCGGCCAAGAAATGTAGGACGAACGCGTGGTGTTGTCTTCGCGAGGGGTTATGGGAAATGGAGTTGTTCGCTTCCAGGTTGACTTTCTTTTCTGTGAACTTGGAAAATGAGTCGTGCATTCCTTCACTTACAGCCTGGAAGTGACAGTGAGGCCAGATTCTCAACAATACAGGATAAGCACGTGTTTATACGACGCAGATGTGTTTTACATATCTCAAACTGAACAAATATGTACACGTATGTAAATATGCCTTAATAAGCTAAATAAAAACGATGAGCTGGGACTGTTTCCACACCATTTCACTCTGTGTATGTAGTGACAGGCAAATTAATTAATTAATTAAATTACATTAATAATAAGAGACGTTTTGGGATAGGTTCAGTAGGCTTAAACATTTAGCTAGCATAATTTTTTTTAAGCATTTTTAATGTTTTTAATTGCCGTTATCATTTATGTCACTTTTCCAATCAATCGTAACCTCCTGAATATATTTCTGAAGTTCCACACTAATAAAGTTTATGTTTGTATAAGTCTGTATTTATATCAATTACAAAAATAGGAAATATGGTGACACAATGCTAAGATTGCAAAAATAATGCATGCTTTACTTTATTACTACCGCTAGGGGGCGCACTCTGCCTGCGCGTGGAAAACCAATGCAGCCAGCATAATCCACCTGGCTTGTTCAATAATTTTGAGATCTTTGGGGATTGTTGTATTGGCACACAGCACCCAGCGTGTATTGCACTTGTCTGGACTTCCAGGGGCTTAAGGAACCTCCTGCACTTAGAAAGGGGGTTGTTCAAAGGTTCTTTAGTAAAGGCAATGGTTCTGTGTTACCTGGTTGCCATGGTTCTCCACTGGTCTTTTATATGGTGGAAATCCTTTTGAAGAGGGTTCTTTTCAGAACCTTCTACCTAGCATTTACATATGTCAAACAAGCATAGCATATACAACCTTTTTTGCTTAGACTGTATTTGGGTGCCCGTCACCCATATTATTGTGTATAAAATAATGAAAAATGAATACTTCACTCATTCTGATAAGGAAAAAGGTTGGATATAGTTTTATTAAAATTAGCTTAGCATTTAATGATATATACAAGGGAAATCTAACTAAGTGACAAAAATTGGTCAAAATTGGTCATATACATTTAAATAAATAAAAACGAAAGCAATACCATATATTTACTATCGGTCTTCCTATAATATTTCTCTGTCAGCATGTATCCTCAGACAGGATGTAATCACAGTCAACCTCTAAGAAATAAACAAAGTACATGATTTTGCCATGTGTTTACCAAGATGAGATTGGTGACAGTCTATTTCCAGTGTCTGTTAGCGACATTAGCTTTGCATGTTTCATTCTAAACTAAAGAAGCACACAACAGACATAAAAGTTGTCTAGTGTGATTGACTGCATCTGAGCTCAGTGATCAATCACATTCATTTGACTTTTTATTGAACTTTTCCTTTAAAAAGGCCTCTCTTCTCTCTCTTCTCATTCCAAGGTTGCATCAGAGTCACGTGACCAGGACAGCCCATACAGGCGCTTTCCCTGTGGGGACTACTGGACAGAAATAGAGTGCTTTCCATCTTTCTCTCTCCCTGTCTCTCTGTAATATTTATCTCTCAGTAGGGGGCAGTCGTCCCATGGGGTCACCTACATATCATGCTCATTTTCTGGCGCTTCCTTCTATCTTAGTAAGTTTTTAATTCATAGGCGGTGTCTGCATACATCGGCCATATGTGGTTAATGACATGCATGAAGGATTTTCCCTTCATGTGACCCCACGTACTTCTTAGGCTGTCCCACAATAGAACTTCCATAGCAGAGAATAATAGGAATGCAATAATAGCAAAGTAGCATTACTATGCTGTTAGGAGGAGAGTTCTGTATCAGTATTGGCATTTTGACTTTGGGCTGCTTTTGTGGATTACACTTTTAATGAAACATCTGGTAACCGTGTAAAAGTAGCAAGGCAGCCATTACAGCAGAACGCAGAGCACAGTGAACTTACTGTAGACTTACACTGGAGCTACAGCGTTACTAATGAATGCACTCACCTACTTTAAGTTGCACCCATTGCTGACACAGATGTGCAAATGCACACACACTCACAGCTGGTCTAGAAACTGTAGAGAAGTACTGCCAATAGAATAGGACTCTCTGGAGCAGATAAACATGAACCTAATGCCAGGCGTGGGCTAGAGGGGTATAAAGCCCCCCAGCATTGAGCTGTGGAGCAGTAGAAGAACTGTGTTCTCTGGATTGATGGATGGTGCTCCATTTTTGGGATGAGTTGGGGAGTTAAGAATGAGGTGGGTGGTGATTATACAACATCATGACCTCACTAATGCTTTTGTTGCCGAATGCAATCAAACCCTCACAGAAATGCTTCAAAATCTATTAGAAAGCTTTCTACCCTGGACAGCAGGGGAGTAACGCGCCCTTGGGGTTGTGAAAGGCGCTAAACATATGTAAAATTATTATTATTATTATTATTATTATTATTAGAGACAGTTATTCCAACAAAAGCAGGAAAACCTTTTAATACCCTTAATTTCATAAGAAATAATGAATGAGCAGGTGTTCCAATATTTTTTAGTACCATTAAAATTAGCGGCTATTTTTTTTATCTTTATGGCTTGAACTGAAGCAGAAATGTTTAATAAGTCTGCAAAATGTGTAAATTATTTAAAAATGTACATAAAAAGTTTGCATAAAAAAGTATTTCCACCCATATGACAAATGGAAAATGTAGTTTTTAAATATCTAAAAATATAAAAATGGTCAAAACATATTTTTAAAATGGATTGGATTTGAAAAGAATGGAAAAACATGTATCTCCCAAATCTCCAAAATGATGACTTTACAGGAGAAAAGAAAATGTTTCTAACTTGGAATATAAATATGAGTTTAGTCCAAGTAATTCAGAGTATTTCTACTGGTCCATTCATCCAGAATTATTTACACAGTGTACAGAGCAGCTACAGGCTTCAAACCATGGAGAAAACTAAAAACAGACAAAGATGGAGATACATGTTTTTAATTGGACAGTAGTCATATGCTACATAGCCTTGTAGCACTGGAGCAAAACTGCTACAGATTACAATGTGTAAAATTACAATGCAACAGAAGCTGCATCCAGACACACAATCAGAATGTAGTTGGAAAACACACACGGTATATTTAGCTGTAGGCCTCTCCATGCATGCCTGTGTCTCTCAGGCAGACTCCCTTGTGGTTGTTTAAATTATCTCGAATTCTTCAGAGATGCTATTGATCAGTGGGCGGTGTGTGTGTGTGTGTGGGGGGTGATGTATTGCATGGCAGATAAGATGGGGGAGGAGGGGCCAGACAACCCCAAACCTGGTCACTGAAAGCAAGGTCACATTGCCCAGCACGAAAAAGCATTGATTAGCATTAGTGGCATAATGCGCACAGACAAGAGTCGCGAACTTTAGCATGAAACCATAGCTATAAATACCATCATGTGGCGGAACAGAGACTCAAGCACTCTAGCACTCCAGTCTGATTGGGGTTCTGCTCTTGCAGGCTCCTTCCCTGCCACAGAATCTCTTTTCATTTTGAAAATTAGACTCAGTACAGTCAGTACAGCGCCAGAGCAGGTCCAGAAGAGACAGCAGACCACACACAGTGCTTATTGGCTTTACTGCAAGATTTGAAATGCCTCAGGACGAAAGGTACATACCTAGTGCCAGCATGGGCAAGAAAGACATAAAGCTCCCCAGCATTGAGCTGTGGAGCAGTGGAACTGTGTTCTCTGGAATAATGGATGGTGCTCCATCTAATAATTTTGGGATGAGTTGGGGCGATTAGGTGGTATGGTGATCATCCAGCATCCTGACCTCACTAACACAAGGAAATGATGCAGCATCAGCTAGCACCCAGGCACTGACTAGACAAGGATGTTCTTCAGAAGTCCAAGTACCAGAGCAAGAAAAGAACATGTGAGGAAAGCCAACAGAAGTAAAGAGACCAACAATCACTTTGAAGGAGTTACAGAGTTCAGTGGCTGAACCTGGAGTGAAGGTACACCAGTCAAGGATGTCAAGAGCTCTATATAGGTGGGGGTCAAGAAAGAAATCATAACTGAAGAGAGAGATTTAAATGACGCTGCTGAAATGTGGGATATTGTTTTGCAGTCAGATGTTAGAGACAAAAATGAAGCTTGCATGTGGCACAAGCCAAACATTGCCCATTCTTAAACAAACACCATCTCATCAGTGAATAATGGTGGTGGAAGCACTGACTCGTCATGCGGATTTCTCCTTTTCAGCATCCGCAGAATTTGACCTTTCCACTCTAGAGAGGCCACCCAGGTGCTTGTTCAGTCTCTTGTTATTTCAAGACTTGATTACTGCAACTCCCTTGGGGCTGGTCTCCCTTTGTGCACCATCAGGCCCCTGCAATTGATCCAGAACACAGCAGCACGGGTTGCCACTGGCTTCCTGTAGCTGCTGCCCGCATCAGATCCAAAACCCTGATGCTGGCCTACAAAGCCAAAAATGGACCTCCCCCTCCGTAATTGTTGGCGATGGTCAAAAGCTGATCTGCACCAAGAACCCTTTGAGCTTCAAGTAAGGCTCGGCTTGACCCTCCATCCTTTAAGATTCATGGAAGACAAGCATCCAGGCCTTTTCTGTCCTGGCACCGAAGTGGTGGTACGACCTTTCCCTGGGTGTCCGAACAGCAGAGTCACTGGCTGCCTTCAAATGCAGAGTAGAGCAGAGTAACTGCGACTTTTAAAAGAACAGATTTTCTGGTATTGTATTGAGTTATATTGTGTCAAAATGATTGCATGTGGTAATCAACTGTATACTACACATGTGACAGATAGAGATCAGGTTAAAAACCACTGGAGAATTCCCCTTAATCACTTAAACAGGGCCTATTCACTATAGCCTGTTAATCCAGGCCCACAGGCACGGAATAAAAACGGAGAAACGATGTTCCAGGCTGCAAACTCCCTTTCCTCTCTCCATATCTGTTCCACAGGAGGGTGTTAGGCTGCTAAATTCAGCTCTGTCTCGCTCACTGTTCTCACTTTCTTTAATTAGCAAGATTCTGGAGACTGGAGCTCTTTTTTAGGTTTAAATTTACACCATGCTCTCAGCAAACTGGATGATGTGTCCGGCACTTCTTCCTTTTTTCCCCTGCACTGCAATTTCTTCTCAGCCTCACAAACCTTGCCAAATTGCACCAGAGAAGACCACTCATGACCTGCTGAGAGAAGATCACGGACGTTGGTCATGAGGTTATTGTTCTTGTTATTACAACAGCACTGAAGTAAAAAAGTAAAAAAAGGGTCAGATATACAGCTACAGTCAAGCCAGTTGTGTTGAATAAAACCCAAACTGTCCCCTTCAGCTGAGAAGATAATGGTTCTGATGGTCAGGAACAGCCCAAGAACAACCAAGGCACAGGCCTGCAATAAAATGCAACACCAGTGTAATGATCTACTGTCTGACAAGTCTAACATTGCCATGGACTGAGAGGCTGGCTGCCAAGAAAGAACCCCCTGTTCCAAAATCCACGACTTCAAGCTTGACCAGCTGACCACATGGTCTAAGACAGAGTTTTCTGGTCACCTGGATGAAAATTTTAGTCAAAACAAAACGTTTTAGAGGCGTAAAGGTGAGGCATTTAACCCCAAGAACATGGTCTCACCTGTTAAGCATGGTGGTGGATGCATCATGCTCTATAGGGCTGTTATGCTGCCAGTGGGACTGGTACATTGCTCAAAGAATGCTTCAGCAGAACACCAAACCATCAGCTACTAGTTGAATCTTGGACACAAAAGTATGTATTGAAACTATGTGGAGTATTGCTAAAAAGTCAAGGTTGTGCCAGAAAATCAACAGATTTAATTGAATTCTACCAATTCTGCCAATTCTGCCTGGCCAAATATACTGCCAGAAGCTTCTTTGGTGGCTACTAAAAGTGACTTGGAAAAACGGCTAAGCCAACATTTAATACAAATACAAATATTAGTGTATATATATAGTGTATATATATATATATATATATATATACATATATATATATATATATATATATATATATATATATAGTGTAATATATAGTGCACTGTCTGTATATTTCTGACCCTGTTTGTACACTTTTGTCCTTATGTTGATTGCAGACCCCCCCTAAAACGTACCCATATGGGGCTCACATGGATTCCAAGTGGGCTATGTGGGTTCCAGGTGGGCATGGGCTCATGCATTTGTACTGGGACTCAGTTGAGCTTCTCAAATGGGCATGAAGTGTACAACCCAGATGGGGTCCATGTTGAACCTGTTCTGGTCCCATCACTGACCCTGGTGGGCATTCATATGTGGGGCCAACGTGGAACCAGAGGCGTTGGGCTACCCATACAGACCACTGTGTGTTGTCACTTATCATTAATAAAGGCCTGAATCCACTTACAAACACTCCTATAAAAGAAGGCCATGCTCAGACAGGTTTCTGTCTCTTTTCCAAGCACAAGGAATTTCTGAGATCTACACACAAAATTTAAACCGGAACACCCCCACAAGTGGGATTTCCTACTCGGAAAGTCGGGAGAGCCTTAACAATCCCAAGTTTAAAATCCAAGATGGCAACATTACACATCAACAGTAATTACAGCAGTAGTATTATACAGTTTAGTAGCACTTCTAGCTATTTGTGTCTCAGTAAATCTGTCATAGACAGTAAAGTTCAACTTCTATCTGTAGACCTGTTTCCATGGCGTGCAAAATACCCCAATACAGTAAAATGTGTTGTTATGCTAACAATGCTAGCCTAGGGCATGTTTTGGTTAGGTTCACCATAAAACATCAGTAAAGTATTGTCAAACCATTTGTTGTAAAAGTCTTAAGCTACTAGTTTTTGGAAATGTAAACTGGAATGCGGTCATTATTCCCAGCTCCAACATCCAACTTCCAAGATAAATGGAACGCAGCATTATTTTCTGTGGTAATGGACTGTATACCCCAGACGTAGCAGATAGACACAAGGTTGTAAAACATGGAGGTTTACCTTTAAGCTCCACTTGCAGAAGCTCCAGAGGATTCCCCATCAGAGATTCAGATGAAAAATTCATGCCCGTTGTCATTAGCTTGCAAATGTAAATTACGTCTGCCGTACTTTGACCCTGAATGCATGGGGGTTTGGGGGGGGGGGGGTTGGGCTGGGATGCGACTGTAGATCTCTAGCAGCCGAGAGAAACGTTTGCTCATAATTGCCTCCAATTGGAATAGCCAGAGCCACCCTGGCTCTTTATTTAGTGCCGGGGATTAGCTTTATTATTTGCTTTTAAAGGCTCCGGCTTCTCCTCACACATAATTGACCCTGTAACAAAAGCCCAGTGGACCGACTTCCATCCAAGTGCAAAAAACTAATTAAGCAAAGAGAAGGATTATATGTGTGTAAAAGAGAGAGAGAGAGAGAGAGAGAGAGAGAGAGAGAGAGAGTAATATTTTGTGGTGGCCTCAGGGTATCAGAGAAGTGCATTGGAGTTGCTTGTCATCTTTCTATTGAGGAGATCATGTCATTGTTTATGTCTGACAGGGGTGACCGGAGCTTCTTGCTTAAAGGGGAAGTCCACTGGATTTTCAAAATTTCAGTATAGGTTAGGCATTAAAATGTAAACAAAGTCATTCAGAGAGATTTGGTGTGAAATGCTCAGAGAAACATACTGAGCCAGAATTGTGGTGAATGGAACCAGATGTCTGAAAAGTCTGATGCCTCTAAAAGCTACTGGTTATGAATACGCAACCTAATGCTTCAGACGCTGTTTTACCAAAGATCTGCGAGTGCATTTCTGTCCAAATGAGAAATGGGTCCTAGAAGGTTTTTTTATTTATTGTCATTGGGCGAGAGACTAAGGGAGAGAGAAAGAGGGGGAGACAGAGACAGACAGATTTCAGGTCCAGACATCACCTGGAGTTAGCCTTTCACGCATGTAGCGCATTGCAAGTATAGCAGCGATGGCAGCAGGAGAACTTGCAGTGATGTATGTTGGCATAGCAACGCTTCACGATTTCCTGTTAGTGTTTTGTTTTGTATTGTTAACCTGTGCTATTAAGACCAGTGCATAGTAAATCCCTCATAGCATTAGTGTGCAGAGTGCAAATGGGACACAGCCAAAAAGTCTGCAAAAGTTCTGGGTTGCCAGGCATGTCTGAAAGAGGCTAGAGAGAATGAGGAGGAGTGGGGAGACTGAGGGAGAGAGAGAGACAGAGAGACAGAGAAAGCAGAGGGGTCAGTGTGAACAGCAGAGGGCAGTGCTTAGCTGAACTCCACTACTTTTTTTTGGAGGAGTAATCTCATTTCGACACTCCTGTGCACACACACACACACACACACACACACACACACACACATACATACACACCTCTCCTCCCACCACTTCCACAGCGTGTCATGACGCAGAATGTAGTGAATTCTCCTTCTTTTTTTTGTAGCTTCTTCACAGTTTGGACAAAAGTATTGGGACACCTGCTCATTCATTGTTTAAAAAAAAGAGTTGAAGCATTGATGTGAGGCTTTGATTGGCACTGGAAGCTTGACCCAGACAGAGGGAACCATGTGTTTATCTGTTGAACTGTGCTGTAGTATCTGGAGTAAGGCTAGTTGCCAGGTGATTGATTCTCGAGGGCGCAACCCCTGTGTGTAGCCCAGCTGTGTGTGTGAGTGTGTGCCAGAGCAGCTGCGTGCTTGAACGAAGGTAGGAATCCTTTCCTGGTCTCACTAACCTCCTTTTGTCTCCAGGGGTGACCAAAAGGCTATGACACAGCTCATTGCTCATAAAGCTGACTGCCCCAGCTGGAGCAAGGGTGACAAAAATGGAGCACTTCATTAAAGACCATTCAGCTCAGAGTCTGTTTACATGCATGTAGGTATATAGATGGTGTCTGTATGTAGTCTATAGTATCAAGCAGCTCTTGCGGCAGTTGATGTCAAAGTACAGCATCTACCATCGGGTGGTGCTGTCAGGGATTTTGGGCCCCATGAAAAGATATTACACTGGACCCCACATCTCTAACAATTCTGCCAAACTACTCCTGTGAAGGAAACCCTTGGAGGAAACCCTTGCTGTCCAAAAACATGGGGACAAGACAGGAAAAGATTCATCTGTCCAATCTTTTTAAACCTCTTTTCAGACTCGTCTGCATCTACAACCTTCTTTCTGGAGGCCTCAGAGAGCTCTTTGGGTCTGGCCATGGTGATCTTCACCACTCGCTTCAACAAACAAGAGCAAACCACACTTAATGTCTGTGGTTTAAGTAAGACAGACTCCTCCAGAATCCTCTCTAACCATGTTCTGATCCTCTGCAGCTGATTCTAATTTCAGGCTTTTAAATTAGGAAAAGATGTGAAGGTGTTCTAACTTTCACCTCATAAGGAAACTGCATTTCTATTCATTACATTTTATAAAGGATTATTAAAAGACATTTCTTCATGTGTTTAGTTCAGTAATAAATGCATTCAGCTACTGTAACTGACACTCATTAGAGATGAGGTGGGGTGGTGATCATTCTGATCAACATCCTGACCTTACTTACTTATTTGCTGAATACAATCAAATCCTCACAGCAATGCTCCTTAATCTAGTAGAAAGCTTGCTTCCAGTAGAAACAGGATAAACTTTTTTTTATACCATTGAAGAAACAATGAATGAGCAGGTGTCCCAATACTTTTGTCCATATAATGTGTATTATTTTAATCTCTCAATACCGTTCAGGTGGAGATCAGATGTCCATATGTTTAAATGTTTTAGTCACATGACTGTAGCTCTCCTCCATCACGCTCAATGTTATCAGGCAGGAAAGCTGAAGGCTAGCACATGCCTTCTTTAAGTCAAGTCATTAGAAAGCTGAACACACTTAGAGGAGAACACTAATCAGCTAACAGGAGACTGTGTTGGCTAGCATCATGCTGAGTGATGGGGGAAGAGGGAGGGCCATCCTATCCACCCAGAGTGAGCAAGGCCAATTTTTCTGTCCTGGGCCTTGAATTGCTTTGACATTGCTGGGAACTGAACAATACTCCCATGATAGGACCAACGCTTAAACTTTAAATGTATGTTAAAGGCATGAGACTTTTTTTCAGGTCATTTGAGATCATTTTTATTAGTGCATTCATCATTTTAATGTTAAATATTTAATATTGGATTGTTTAATTGACCTCGGAAGGCAAGAAAGTGCCTTATTTGAAAAGGACATCTAGCCTCTACTACTCTTTCTGTTATTTCAAGAACCGTCATTACTAATACTGTGTAGTCATGTGTTTTGATTACTGGATAACTAGGCTAAATCAAGTATGCTTTTATCTAATAGCCAGAATAGGGACACAGCCTGTTTGCAGGGCTTATCAAAACTGGGCTACATGACGTGTCCCTCTTATTACATAAAACCTGAAATTATTGTGTGGGACTATATTTACTTTACCTTTAGCTTTGTTGTACCTGTGAGGCCTAAACCTGCTATTGTATCCAGCACATTCCTCATCACAGTCTATTGATTCATCAGAGGCTGACCTCTGTCCCTGTTGTTAGTCAGAGATGTGGAACCTGCATGAAAGTGGAAGTGATGAAGGCATTGTGGCAAATGGGATATATGAGGAATACTCCTGCCTAATCTCTGCATGCTGGATCTGCAGCTTACAGCCAGTAAGCAAAACAGTAAGTGGACAAGACGTTTCCTGCCCAGTTGCTAAAATTCCCTGAATACTGTACAGTACAGGTCTTATCCAAGTCTTATCCAAACTCTAGAGCTATTTTTGGAGCTTCTTTTGGGGGCTCCCAGGTGCCACAACTGTCTAAGTGTTTGCAGCAGGCCCTGGTCTGGAGCATGCCTACACAAATCAACCACTGTGCACAATCAGCCATTAGCTGTTGGCTAATGCTAAACACATGCAAGTTCCAGTTTCTTCCTGGTCAAGGTTCCTTTGGTTCCAGAGCCTACCTGGAATCATTGGGCACAAGGCTGAAATACTCCCCAGGGTACCCTACACCCATCCCCCGCCCCCTTTTCATGTACACTGTAGGGGGAGCCTACAGAAATCCCAGGTCTTGCAGAATGCTGCTTTAACATGTATGTGTACAATGCTGATAGATAATATGATCATCCATCCTGGCACTTGGCAAAAATGGACACAGGCACACACACATACACTCTCTCTCTATCTCTATGAATGCTCTTAGCTTTTTGTGCTTTGCACTATCTGGTAAAAACCTGATTGTTCGCGACAGTGTCTAAAGCTTCATTACCCGATTGGTCTTTTCCGTTTAATCTGACTGAATGCCACTCTTTATCTAACGTCCTCATAACCAGCCGCATCTCCTCAGCATGGTTCAGTGATCCTAAACAAAGCAAAAATCTCCCAGGGACAACAAGGTCAACTACTGTGTATGTGTCTGTGTGTGTGTGTGTATGTGTGTGTGTTTCTGCAGAAGTGGGTCCAATATATCCAAAGCAGTGGGTTATGATTCACTCTTTGAAGCACCGAGGCATGACGTCAAAAGTGATATGCAAGCAGAGGGATAGATAGATCTTTTACACCTTCCGTTCTAAAGACACAGGAAAGCTGAGCAATACATAAAAACTCACTCCTACGTCCTGGACCACTGACATCATCATCATCATCATCATTTAAATTCAGTAAATGATTTAACTAACTATAAATAATCAACATATTAACAATAAATAACAGTAGGCTACTGTAATCAGGTAGGCTACACTTAACAGTAGGCAACAGTAACCATATAGGCTATGGTTAACAGTAGGCTAGGGTAACCATGTAGGCGATGGTTAACAGTAGGCTAGGGTAACCATGTAGGCTATGGTTAACAGTAGGCTAGGGTAACCATGTAGGCTATAGTTAACTGTAGGCTATGGTAAAGAAGTAAGCTATGGTTAACTGTAGGCTATGATTATCAAGTAGGCTACGACAACCATGTAGGCGATGGTTAACAGTAGGCTAGGGTAACCATGTAGGCGATGGTTAACAGTAGGCCACGGTCGAGAAGTAGGCTAAGGTAACCAAGTAGGCTACGGTTAACAGTAGGCTACGATTACCAAGTAGGCTACGGTAACCATGTAGACTACGGTATCCAAGAAGGCTGTGGTTTACAGTTGGCTACAGTCAAAGAGTAGGCTACAGTAACACAAGAACTATAAAGAATCTAGTGTTATAATTCTAATCTCATTATTCATCAAGACAAATAATTGACATGGCTGCTGTCCAATCTGTGGGTATGCACACACACACACACACACACACACACTTGTTCCTTTGATTATTTTATGCCAAACATAGAAAATAGGGATACCCATGCTAGCAAAATTTGAAGTCCTCCAGCAGTTGATAAAGCTCAGGATAACATATGTCATTTCCAGCACCCGAAGTGAGAAAGCATAACAAATCTCTAAACTGTTAATCAATCTTTGGGATACTCGTGCTAGCAATTTTTCTCAACCTGTTGATGAAGCTTAAGAGGACACTTAGATGTGCTTGAGTCATTTCCAGCACGCTTAGTGAGAAAGAGCAACACAGCTACAATTTAACATGGAGCAAAAACAGAGATGGCATTTGTACCTTTAGTGATCATCTGGGCAGTATACCTGGTTAACACCTGGCCATGGGAGCCGTTTAGCTCAGACTTGCAGAGAATACCTGACTGTTGGGTCGGATCGAGGGCAGATCACTTTCACACCACAAATGAACCGTTCCAGAGTTCGTTTGGCACCAGACCAAGACCTCCTCTTCTCAAGGGTCTTGGTGCAGGTGTTTTGGTCTGCATCCAAGTCCAATGACTGTATTCACACCTCCACACGAATCACATCCAGGGTGAAAACGAACCAGGGTCTGATTTAACCAGACTAAAATGAGAACGCACCCCACATACATCTACTTCAAGGCCTTTTTGGTCAACCACTAACATTCTTAGTGAGGAGTCAGCCTAATTTCTAGTGTGCTCTACAGTCCGAATGAGTAACCAGAGACGACCAGCTGTAGCTGAGCATGACGTACCGATATGCAAACGCTTTACCAGGTGACAGTAAATGTCATGTTTATCGGAACAGATGGGACACGAGCTGGGACACAAGAACCATAAACGTCTAGCGTTATTAGCTTCATGAAGCGGAGGCCTTCTGTCTGTAATAAAATGTTGAAGGCTGGACAGTGGCATTACTCTTCTAATTTCATGAGGTGCTCCGTTTTAGTCCACCATATTTACCTAAATGGCTGAATTCATCTTACAGCTGTCTGGTCTGCACACTGTCTGGTAAAGCCGGACAGTTTCCCGTGACAAGACTCAAACTCAACGACAAATAATTGACATGGCTGCTATCCAATCTGTGGGTATAGCTGCACGCACACACACACACAAACACACACACAAACTTGTTGTTTTGATTATTTTTTTTAACAATGCTTGATGTATGAAGAGCTTCTTGTGAAGGCAGTCCATATAAGAGGCTCGGCAAGGCCGTTATTCTGCAGACCAGTTTGCTTCAGCTGGGAGTTGTAGCTGTAGAAAGGTAGAAACAGAGGCAGTAATGAGTGTATTAGTCACTGCACTTATTATAAGTCTGTAATGCAGTGTGTAAGCACTGGCAACATTTATTTTTTAATCCATACACTCTGTATATGGAAACCAGGTTGTAAATTGTAAATTGTTATTGCAATGTCACAAAAACAAGCCTTTACATGAATCTGCTTGTTCGGTCCACAGCAGTTTAGCCTAGCCCACTTACAGCGATGCTAAACAGAGTGTTTCAGACCTAACAGGTGAAGAATTGTCATTAGCAGCTGACTCTTCAAACCTTGAGCTGACACTCAACAAACTTAGATAGACTAAGTTTGTCAACAGGCTTAGATATCCTACACATTAAGGTGTATTATTATAATAGGTTTAACTACCGGAACTACTGTACAAACTGGTGAGGCTTTTCCGTGGTAATAGAAGATTGTAATCCCACAACAGGCCACTGCTGTTTAAGGGGTTAAGCAGCTGGCTAAGAAGCTTATTTATGCCTACAAAGCACTTTTCCCAGGACTCCAGGGGCAAGCATGTAAGAAGAAAAGCTTTGAGCAAAAATTTACAATTGGGTAGATAACAAGAATTGTAAGTTAACGTCTTTGGGTGAAGGCCCGTTGTGAAGCCAGGTATTGTAACATTGTAACATCAGCATCAACATCCTCGCAGATCCTGTCATACAGGGAAGGCAGGAGCGGAGACAATCCCCTGGCCAACCAGGGGGGACTAAACTGGTGGCGGTGGGGAGGAAGGAGGGAAAAAACGAAACGTCAGCATGTGAAAGCAGCAAAGCAGAAATGCAAGTAGAGCTCTTTTAAAGACAGGTGTAAGCTGGCGAGTGGTCGAGGTGAACATGATGTAGCAGTACCGTCTGCTAGTAGAACTTTCGCTAAAGCTTTCATTTCTATCTCACTGTTTCCACTGTCCCACTGTCCAAAATCAAAGTCTGTAAGAAATGGCAGTCAAGGAGAACTGTGGATGTTTTAGGAAAGCTCTGGGAGACCAGGAGAAACCTTTAGATAGAACGACTCATATGCTGAAGGGCAGAAGGCCAAAGCAAACTCCCATTCCTCCGATAGCAAAGGACTTGCAGGACTGTTTACCCGAATGCTTATGCCTGTCCATCTTGTCTCTTAACCTTTGAAACTCTGTGGTAAAACCAGTGGTTCCTGGCTTTTTTCCCCCAATATTGGTATAACTTAGTAACAGCTTAGTCAGTTTGCATTGCTTTATATGTATTTATCATAGTAACCATAGTAATAAAAGTCATAGAGCATAAGAGGTTAAACGCACAGTAGTGTTAAACCAGGGTGTTTAATTTAATGAGACATAGAAAGGTTGGGAAATGGTCTTTTTAGTACCTTACAAACCCTACTCACGTTCTAGATGGCTACAATATGCTACAACATAGTTCTACAGACTGAAAGGGTTCCTCAAGGTTTTCTTTTTTTTTTTTTTAGAAAAGGCTCTAGTTCAATACAGAACCAGGCCACTCGAAAAACCATTTGAATGCTTCTTTGGTCATTTGAGTGATCCAAGGGTTCGGCAGAGTGGTGGAAAACCGTTTAGATGGTTCTTTATAGTATGAACCATCTACAGTTCTATTCTATGTGGCAGCCATAGCCTAAAGGTTAGAGGTTAGAAGGGACAGTGCTTTCTCCTCCTTCAACATTCATGGCTAAAGTGCTCTAGAACAAGGCGCGTCAAAGAACCCTTGTTCAGTGCTGAAGAACGCTTTTTCTAAGAGTGGAGGAGTGTATAGGCCCCACTTTACTGTCCTGTCTTCTGTTTGGTTTCATCAAGACAAATAGGCAGGGTAGATGCACTGCTGCTGGCTCTTTCGGATCAATGCACAAGTCATTACAATTTGCAGTCATTGGAATCAATGCCCACCACAGTATCTCGCCAGGGATTTGACCCAAGAATGCACCAGATCCTGGCGTGGAGCTCTCACCAACCAGACCACTATTGTTCATTATGTCCATGGTTGAAATGGACATAATGAACTGTCTGCTCTGTAATGACCGCTCTTATTAAACCCACATATCAGACCTTTTGGTTTAGGAAAAAGCAGCCAACAGGCTTTTTAAAGGGCAGCCTATCAGAACAAATATCATTTGCATACAGACAGTCATATGAGAAAAGTATGACCACCCTTGGTTTGGAATGAACTTTGCCCATTATATCATCTCCACTGACCAAATAAAAGCATTATGTAGTTCTATAATTACAGACTGTGGTCTATCTGCACACTGTGTCAGCCTCCTTTCACCCAGTCCTTTAATGGTCAGGACCCCACAAGACCATCACAGAACGGGCATTATTTGGGTGATGGGTCATTCTCAGCTCTGCAATGACACAGACATGGTGATGATGGTACTAGTGGACCATCAGGCGCAGCAGTGCTGCTGGAGTTTGTCCACTTGCTGTCCACTATACTAGTCACCTTGTAGATGTTGCTGCACAGTTTGTGTTGGTCATCCCCTAGTCAGTCCTTCCTCAGTGGTCACAGGACGTTGCCCACAGGATGCTGTTGGCTGGATATTTCTGGTTGATAGACTGTTCTCAGTCCAGCAGTGCCGTTGAGGTGTTTAAACACTCCAGCAGCACTGCCGTATGTGATCCGCTCATACCATTTCAACACACACTACTAACATACCACCACCATGTCAGTGTCACTGCAGTGCTGAGAATGGCCCACCACCCGAATAATGCTCTGTGGTGGTCAGTCCTGTGGGGTCCTGGCCACTAAAGAACAGGGTGAAAGGAGGCCAACAAAGTAAGCAGAGAAACAGATGGACCACAGTCTGTAATTACAGAACGATTAAGTGCTTCTGATATGACTGTGTATATAATTCTTTGCGAATGCGGACCACGCTAGCTGAGGCAAGGAGGAGAACTCGAGAAATTTGGGCTGGAGTTCTGGGGGGCTTCGAGCTGATGAGACCCGAAGCCAGACCCCCCTTGCCAGGTAGAGGTTGAGTATGATTGGATGATGAGGAGGAGCAGGGGCGGTGGTGGGGTGCAAGTTTTTGTCACGAGAACGAGAAGGGAGAGGAGCGGTTTTATAGTGTGTAGAAATGGAGGGGAGGAGTTTGGGCGTGGTCCTTTTTGCAAACTTTCAGTTATTACATAACTCCATTTAAAACTACATAGGGGTGATTCTTCAATAAGGGGCACTTCCAAAATACATCATTAGAAAATAAAATACCGAAATAAAATAAATACCAAATAAATGTACACCAAAATTGTCATGGGCATCATTAAGTCTTTATTATTGTCCTAACATAATTCAAACGAATCCATTGCTGATTTTAGTTTTTAAAAGTTAAGATGGTAAAAAGCCCCAAACTGCAGAATCACCCAGTAACAAAAACTGGGTTTCATCCTAAGCAGTAATGAGAGATATTGGCCCTCAGGTGCGCATGGTAGTGCTTCATCCTTTTAAGGGAGCTCCCTTGAGTGTTAGTCTGGCCTTCCAAATGGGTCCATGGAAGGTGTCGGATATACCTTCTGTCCGATAACTCACAAAAGTGAGTTTCATTCCCTCTTCAGCCCACAGTTCATCTCCACAGGCTTTCTCAAGACAACACCGACACAGGGACTGTCCGGCTCCCCTGGGAGCAAGAGTCAGCAGGCAGGGCCTCAGAAACTGAGCTGACTGAGCGGTTGTCGGGGGACATGTCCACATATTGATGTCTCTAAGTGATACTAAAACGCGCCGGTTTGCAGCTCCAGAGTCCTAAGAAACACAAAACACATGAGCAGGTGTTTGCTTGGTATTGCACTTGGAGGACAGAAAAGATGAGCCTGAATTAAAGTCGAACAAAGAGCAACTCATCGGAGACGGAAAGGTTTGGCATCCGCAGGAGCTGAAAATATGCTTCTGTATAAGTCCAATTATAGCTTTAGCACTTTTAGAGAGTCTGAGAGAACTGCACAGGCCAGAGGACTTCAGCCCACCTTCAGAAACTGCAGGACTGCAGGACTGCACCCTGCGAACAGAGCAGATGGATCTCTTCACTTCCAATCAATGTTGGGCCCTGAGGGACTGTTTCCGAAGAGTAAAAGGTATTGCATTGCTTAGTCTCACTGGATAAATTCAGACTACAGCCGAAGCTGGTGGGACCCAACTATTCGAGTCAGGGTTTGTTCATGTTTGTATGTAATTTCTCCAGAATTTGTATTTTGATTTGATTCCACTTAGCCAAGTATGTAGTTGATCAGCTAAAACCCTCTTCAGACAGGATTAGTGTTGGATGGGGAAGTGGAGAAATGCAATGTTACTACAGGATGTCGGAGAAATTTATGACCAATTTGCACGGGACGTGAAGAATTGACTGAGATGGGAGTGGCTACTTAATTTACGCACTGCAGTCACCTTTAGAAATGTGATGATACCCAGTCTTATAACCCACTTACAGTAATATTGAGATTTTAGCTTGGGAATGTAGGCTATTGGCTACGCTACACAATGACTTGCTTGAAGCTGCCAGCAGCATCACGCCTTTGAGAAGTCCTTTGGCGCATCTTCTGGATTTGAGGGAGGTTTGCCATAGACTTGAATGACCCAGGATATCTGTGCCTTGCACAACAATACTAAATTCTTCCTTGAGGGCCTCCATACTTGAAAAAAGCCACGAAAAACAAGTCATCTCAGGATATGATGGAATATTTACTCACCTGTCAATTTGCATATGATTAATAAACTGGAGGTTATTTTTACAGCTCGTTTTACAGAAGGTGTGTGCTAAACTTCATGCTCTGGATGAAAATGGCTGTTGTTTTAGAGACATTTTGGGCATGTGTTTACAGACATGATTCAGGTGACTTTATTTTTTGCCTTGTCGCATCAGTGCTTAACTAAAGAAGCATAATTTGGACATCAAACATGCCCTGACTGACTGACTGCTTCTAATGTTTGTAGAACATAAATCTAAGTTTCCACTGAACTATTTCTTTAATCTTAATTAAATGATAATTAAGCTGTTTTAATTTAATGATAATTAAGCTGTTTATTTTGATTTTGTTTGAAGTTATATTTGATCTCATAATTGCTTGTTGTTGTTTTAAGACAGCTAAGATGGTGCTGAATTATTAGGAATTTGCAGTTTTCCAGACCGGTTTCCAGTGAGTAATAGTAGATATTAGAGTAGAGTGTCAGGCTGCTGTTGGATTCGGATTCTAAACTTGCTGCTATGGGCTGGGTTAGTCCGAAATCTGACAGAATGCCCTTCTTGTCAGCAGGTTTAGCAAGGGCAGCAGCAGCAGAAAGTTCACTCTGACAGATTTTCATGTAGTAGCGTCCAGCACAGCATTTATTTATTTATTTTATTTTTTTGATTTTGGAAATGCAAGTATTTACAATGAGCACATATCGAAAAAACACTGTACAAAATTGAAAACTGCTTTAGTAGGCCTGCTAGACAAACTAGGCTAGATCACAGGATCAAAAAGCCCCATTAACATACCTGTCGGCTTACAATATCCCAGAACAGACTAACTTGGGCTATGTTGAGGAGGTGGTCCTTAAAAAGGCCCCAGTCCTGCCTCTAGACCCAGTCTAACTACAGTAACCAAACTCAACATTCAAAACAAAAATACTCACAGAGGCTGTAGACCCAAAGAGTGTGAACACTGAAGCATAAACCAATGATTTACATCATTAAAATCCATAGCAGACAAAGACATAGCAGCTCAACTCTAATACTCCCCTAGCTCCAAGAATGGTAATTCCCCTGTAAGATCTCCTAAAATTCGTACTTATATGACTAAACTGCACCTCAAGAAATTCGTAACAATTTGCACGATTTGCAACGATTTGTCGTACCTATATTGCGATTTACAAGGAGCTCCCGTCCACTGGTGGCGCTGTTTTGCCAAATATACAAACCCAGACTGCCAGAAATTGAGAAAACAGCGTCCCTACAGTGTGCTGCTGATCTCCGTTAAGGGGACTAATAAAAAAAGGAATTAATGGAGGGAAAGTCATGCGGTCTATACACTGCTTATTCACAGTTGTAAGAGGCACAGAGATCTGTGACAGGGCTGTATTTGAGTTTGGATCATAATTCAGGCCTGATTAAAGCTCTAAAGCTCTAAATCAAATAGTCAAGCTCAAAAGACAGATCCGGTCCAATCTGAAATGGACATGACCAGATTCACTGTCTTCAGGCTTCATTAAACAATGCTAGTGTCAGGCCTTCAGGGATAAAAGAGCTGTTTTAGTGCCAGTCATATTTCTCGTGCATAATCAGCCTCTCCTAGACCGTAGTCCCCCCCCCACACACACACACACACAGCTCCACACCTCCACACCTCTCTCTGTTCACCCAGAAATGGCACAACACAGGAAGAATGTGATATGGCTGAGGTTTCAAAGGGGGTGTCTGCTGCCAAGAGACGGTGCTCTTTCAGCCATTTCAGATGAGCTAGTAGGGTCCTAGGGAGATAGGGACACCTGAGATTATTGGAACACAGCCCAGGCCACTCTCTCTCTCTGGGGTGGTCTTTGGTTTCACACTTCACTCCAGACCATTGTGCTGTTCACATTTCAGCCCCGAATTTGCTCCTGGCCCAGAGGACAGTCAATTTCAGCTCCTGGGTTGGTCCCAAAAGCATGCAGCCTTTTGATCAAGAACTTCATGATCTCTCAACTGACCGTCTTCTTTGTGTTGTAATGCTTTTAGGACCAGGCTCTGTGTGTGTATGTGTGTGTGTGTGTGTTTGTGTGGTCCTACAAAGAGCAATCCCTTCTGTCTTGTCTGTAATCATAGCCTCTATTACCTAATTAACCCGACTGTGAACAACCTGTTTTAAAGAGCTCATGCTGGGAAGTATGTGGCAGGATGGAGGGGTAGGAAAGAGGAGGCACACTGCCTCATAAATAGCACAGGCAGACCTGGACCCTGCAGAACAGACGAGATGATGCAAGAGCCTAAAACTGTAAAACACATCATACAGGAAGAGAAAGCGAGAGAGAGAGAAAGAGAGAGAGAGAGAAAGAGAATATATCTCAATACCCAGTGAACTGCCCCGCTATCTCAGCAGGCAGCATTTTAACCAAATATACCATGCTTGAATGGCAGAATGTGACAACCAGCCTCTAGTATAGTGTGACAAAGTGGAAAATGATGACCCAGATGCCCAGTAATAGGCCCTTTTCACATTTCCGCAATTTTTCCGCCAGAAGCACAAGTCGCCAGGTAACGCAACAATAACAGCAGTAACAATGGGCCAATTCCAAGAACAAGAGCTTTCGCAGGGTACCCAAGGGTTCGGCCTTTCTCCAGTTTCCACATTTCTCCAGCTGGTGATGAGCAGAGAAAAATGGGCTTGTGTAATTAGGAGGAAGGAAGAAATGAACTGGGAATGGCTCAGAGCATTTACTGTGAGCACGGCTGAGCGGCCTTCCATGCGCTTAGCTAATATGTTTTGGTCAATAAAAGAAACAAAAAAAAAGAATAGGAGATTTCCGGCATATTATGTATCATTTCTGTGCATCAGGGAGCCTATATTAATTTGCAGAAGGCTCAGGGAATGTCCGGGAGTGGTGGGATGTCTGTATATTGTCCACTATGTCTGTAATAGACAGCAGTTTTAAACACAGCTGTCAGTCAGTGGAAGAGTAGCTTTGCGTGTGATCAGCATTTACCACTGCTCACTACATGGTTCCTGCGTAGTCAACAAGTTCATAAAGGGCCTGTTTACACCTGCCATTCAGATAGTATCTGACCAGATACTGTTTACACTTCACACTGAAATGCGCCATGTGCAGGGGCGGATTGTGGGCCCCATGGTACTAAATATTTCACTGGCACCCAACTCTAACAATTCTGCCAAACTACTTAATTGATCATTTTTCGGGCCCCTGTCATTTATGGAATCATCCTAGAATCATCATGAACAGGTGCGACTGGCAGCAATACCCAGCAGGTGTTACATCTTCCTGTATATTTACTGAAATCCATAATCCATCCATCCATTTATTCATCCATCCATCCATCAGTCTTCTTATTTACTTCACCTGGGAACATTGGGAACAAGGATCGGATCGGCAGTCACATCTAGGGGGCAATTTAGCGTGGACAGTTTACAGGAGGTAAAGGTGCACGTATTTGTCACTGTACAGTGTGCACTGTACAGCGAAATGGGTCCTCCACATTTAACCCATCTGTGGTAGTGAACACACACACACACAGAGCGGCAGCCAACTCCAGCGCCCGGGGAGCAGAGAGGGTAAAGGGCCTTGCTCAAGGGCCCAACAGTGGCAGCTTGTCAAGCCCGGGAATCGAACCCACAACCCTGCTATCGATAACCCGGTGCTCTAACTGCTGAGCCACCACTGCCACTGGTGAGGGGACACTTCATTGGCTCCCAGTTAAATTCCGTATTGAATACAAAATTCTTCTATTAACATATAAAGCCCTACATGGCCTCGCTCCTGAGTACCTGCGGGATCTCATTACATATTATGAACCATCAAGAATACTTAGATCTCAGGGTGCTGGACTCTTAGTAGTTCCCAAAATTCAGAAAACCTCAGCAGGGGGAAGAGCCTTTTCTTATAAAGCCCCCCAACTCTGGAATAACCTTCCAGACAATGTTTGGGACTCAGACACAGTCTTTAAATCTAGGCTTCCTCCCAAGGTTTCTTCTTCCAGCTCTGAGGGAGTTTTTCCTTGCCACTGTTGTGGTTGGCTTGCTCACTGGAGGTCTTGGATCCTTCATGTCTTACGTTATTTCTTTTTTTCTGTCTTTTACTAATGACTAATTATGTAAAGCTGCTTTGTGACAACAACAGTTGTAAAAAACACTATACAAATAAATTTGACTTGACTTGAAGTACCAGAATCAAGAGCAAGGCATCAAAACCAGGAATCAAACCTAACTCACCTTTCGTGGTGTCCTCTCAGCTCAATGTGCTGTTAGCAAGCTGAAGAAATTGTGGACGGTTGGCTTTTAGCCTTGCCCCTACTTACTTCACTGGGTTTCTGGGTTTTTCTCAAGTCTTACAAGTAAAAAGCCACAGATTTCCCTTTCAATATGTGTTTAACTCCTGTTTGGTTCAGCTGAAGGAAATCCAGTTTGTTTTCGAGGGATCGGACAATGGAGAGAAGAGATGGTAAAAGACTAGTGTTAGATTTTAGCTTAGCGTGGATCCCTAGGGGTTTTTTTCTGGAGGGTGAGGGGATGCCCATTTTGGGGTCAATGTTGGAGTCAAGACCAAATCCAACACTTTCTGATCCTGTCAACCGCAGATTACTATGCTGGATGTCCAAATGTTTGTGGACACCCCTTCTAATGAATGAATTCAGTTGCTTTAAGTTGCACCCATTCCTGACAGAGACGTATAAATGCACACACACAGCTTGTCTAGTCCCTTTAGACAGGTATTGCCAATAGGATAGGACTCTCTGGCAAGCTATTGGCATCATGCCTAATGCCAGGTCTGGCCTAGAGAGGTATATCAAGCATTGAGCTGTGGAGCTGTGGAACTGTGTTCTCTAGAATGATGGATGGTGCTCCATCTAATACTTGAGGAGATGAGGTAGGGTGAAGATCATCCAACATCCTGACCTGACTAAATGCTGTCAATAATGTGACTTCAAATATGACATTTCCTCGGACGGTGATGTTTGATGCCTTTCGGGCTGAGCGTGACTTTGTCCCCGTTCAGGGGGCCTCTATCTGTGCCAGCTAAGCGACTTCACGCCTTGGTCAGGGCGCCAAGTCTTTTTTCCCCCGCCTGCAGAGGAACTGTGTGTGCTTAAACCTTTATGCCCCTTAATGCATCACAAATGCTACGACTGCGTTGTGAATATTTCATAGCCGGAAGAGGATGGCTGATGAGGAGTTTTGGTTGGCTGGTTAGCTGAGGCGCATTTATGTGAAGATTATGCAATGAGAAATTATTAATATGGAGAGGAGGCTCATCCAGACTCTATTTAGGAAAATTTTGACATGACAGGAAGACAGCATCCTGACAACCCACATACCGCCGACCTACTGGCTGACAGACACTTTTCAGACACACGACAGCAAGCAGAGGTGTGTGTGTGTGCGTGTGTGAGAATGAGAGAGAGGAAGCAAAAGACAGGAAAGGGAACAAAGGAGCAGAATAGAGGGTAAAGAAGACATCAGAGACAACCACATGAGTTTTTGAAGGCCTCTCTTGTTGATTGGAGTGGTTTATTGTGAAGTGGCTGGCAAGGGTACGTGGGTAATGTAGTTTTAAGTGGCGGTGAGGCAGGTGGCTGAGTCACTGCTGGCGTCATGAGACACATCAATATTTCACATCTGAAAGCTCACTGCTGGAGAGCGCTGTCACAACGAGGTGTTAAACATCTGATCATCACACACACACACACACACACCTCTCTCATACACACATTTCCCCCTCTCGAACACACACTTGCACACACATGCACGTACACAAGTGTCTCTCTCTCACACTCGGCTTTCTTTCAGTCTCTCTCTAACACACACACACACACACACACACACACACAGAGCAGCCTTCCTGGCAATGTTTTGTTGGGCAGTAATTAGCTGACCAAAAGCCATCATTCACACATATAAACAGATTGGACACATTAAGAAGACAGTCTGACAGCTCAAACAGTTTGTTAGCGTGAATTCTTCATCTCTCTCTCTCTCTCTCTCTCTCTCTCTCTGCTTCTCTAGTTCAGTCATACACAGCCTCTCACATCCTGCCTCAACAGCATAATGTAATTTGGGATGTAGCTGCAGTACCTTAGATCCATGGGTCATATGAACTGCTATGCTAAACAAGCTAAACATGCTAGCCAAGGGAAAAATACATGTGCTTACTTTCTCATTCACACACACACAGCTGCAAATGCACACACACAGCTTGTCTAGACTATATAATAGGACTTTCTGAAACAATTGGCCCCATCAGGTGTGGCCTAGAGAGGTATAAAGCCCCCCAGTGTTGAGCTGTGGAGCAGTGGAACTGTGTTCTCTGGAATGATGGATGGTGCTCCATCCAATACCTTTGGGATGAGTTGGGGGTGAGGTGGGATGGTAATCATCCAACATCCTGATCTCACTAACACTTCTGTTGCCATCAAATCCTCACAGTAATGCTTCAAAATCTAGTAGAAGGCCTTCTTCCCTGGACAGTAGCGAGATAGTTACTCCAACAAAAGCAGAATAAACTGGCTGGCTGATTAACGATACAAATGGCTCAAAGAAGCTGCATGTTATAGCTGAGTTTTAACACTTTAACATAAGCCCTGTGATTATTCCTGAGTCTTGCCGGATAGTGCTGCAGTCCTCTCGTTGTGTCCTCTCAGCGCGATGTGCTATTAGCAAGCTGAACGCACTGTAGCAGTGCCTAGTGTTAGCTTTTAACCTAGCACAGATTTCAGTTCGCTTCACTAGTTTTCGCTTCATCACATGCAGGTTAGCTGAGTTTGGGCTCCCCTTCTGTTCACACTGGCACAGGAAGTGCTGCGATCATGAGGTTTGGTTGGTGTAGCAACCTGTATTCTGATAACTACCAATATCTGGTGGCGATGAGCTGCTCTCCAGTATCAACACCACCCTATTCTCCTGAAATAGCTGTTGTGTTTTACTGCGTCACCAGCTTTAACTAGAGATTTCACAAGTGGGCTGAATGCATGTCAATTTTAGGGCCAAGACTGTGATGTAACAGTTTGGGGGTTTTGGAATTGGCCTATTTTAAAGCTCTGTTTTGGTTCTGCTGGATTATCTTTTAAAGGTGGAACAGCAGTGTTTAAAGTTCAATGTAGAGGTTATCATTATTCAAGTATGCTGAGGTATAGTTTGACATTTCAGACATTTTAATTTACTGAGCTGGACTGTGGTATTTTAGCAAATTAAGACTGGGCAGTCTGGCTAATTCGCCACCATGCTAATATTAGCTTGTTTTTTTGCAGTTGCCTTCTGTTGTTTGTAGCATTTTAGGCTAAAACAGCTAGCCACATCTCATATATGCACACATACACACACACGTTTGAAAAAGCCCACACTCTTCCTGAGACGAATGCTAATTTCAAGCAGCTGTCGAGGCTTCAGGTCTAGTCACTCTCCCCTCAACACATGTTCCATCTACAGGGACTTTTCATCAAAGGCAGCGGCAGCCTCTCAGCTCCTCGCTTTAAACACACCGTCTCCATCATTCAGACACAACTGCAGAAAGCAGCCCTCATTCCGCTATGAATTACAGGCTGAAACCTGGGGGCAAATGTGATTATGAACATGATAGAACACTAACCAATTCTGCAAACACAACACTGATGATTAGAGAAACCTAATTTCTTAGTGACTGAGGTTGTACAACCGGGTGTAGGTGCTTGTGAGCGATGTAGGTGGTGGTCTGAAACAACAGAAGGGCTACTGCGGTACAAGTGATAGTGATTAGTGATATTTGTTGGAGGAATGTGTCACAGTACATAGTGCAACACACCCTGCTGTGTATAGGGCTGCCCAGCCACCAACGAGTGAGAGTGTCCATAATAACACAGCCACATTAGATGGCCTGGTATGTGTGCTGTTTCTCTGAGGAAGTGGAGGAAGCACCAGTGAGGGTAGTGGGAGGCCATGGGCCATGTTTTGCTGGGTAAGCATGGGCCCAGGCATTAATGGCTTTTGCTGGGAAACCCTTTTTTTACAGGCATTTGTGGGTTCTGCCATGAAACCCTTTGTCCAAGCATTCATGGATTTTGCTGGGAAACCAGTGTCCAGGCATTCGTGGGTTCTGCTAGGAACCCCTTTGTCCAGGCATTCACGGGTTCTGCAGAGAAACCCTTTGTCCAGACATTCATGGATTTTGCTGGGAAACCAATAGAATAGGACTCTCTGGAGCAGATCAATGTGAACCTATTGGCACCATGCCTAATGTCAGACATGATGAATTTTGGAAATCACAAAAATGATTAATCATTATTTGACCAGAGGAGCATGTATTGTGATTGCATGTACTGTTAAACCACTAATCCACAGGTTTTTTTTTATTTGGCAGGTCTTTGCTCTCCGTCTGTCTTTCCTCTCAAGTGGACAGGGTGTGGAACTGTCTACATGGTTGCTTGGCCCCATTCGCCACCTTGGACAGATGTTCAGGCTGTGCTGTGTCATGTTTAGAAGAACACAGTGCTCTGCCAGAGAGACTAATTAGAGTAAAAATCAGGTGGGGGACTGGCAGGCTGCAGTAATGCAGATGAGATGGGCATTTGATGAATGGAAGTGACCTATCATTTTATATCATTTTGCTGATGGATAGATTGTTTACTGGCTTGTAAAGGACACCTTATAAGAACAGGTTATGTGTCCAGTGGGAACATTTTAAGATGCAGCCCACAGAATTAGTGTACAGCAGTGTAGAGTCAGCAGAAATGGTGTTTTTCTCCAAAGTGCTGTTCCTAATACACTCAAACAACCTGGTCTCCGTCCTACCAATTACCAGTAACCTTGGCTATTTAAAGGAATAGATTGAATACATAAGTTAATATACACAGTTTTATATTCCTGACCTCAAATGTATTTGTTTGGTGTCTGAAGTCAGCCACTGGAGCTATGAGGCTAACAGCCTAAAAATCAACCCATAATGCGCAAATAATTCTTATTTATATAAGAATAATAAATAAATAATATAAATAATATACTTTTCAGACCTGTGGATCAGTGGTATGTCTGGAGATAGAGGAATGAAGTATATGCAAAAAGTGAAGTATGGCTTACAGTAAAGTATGGCAGTGGCTCTATGACACACACACCTGCAGCATGTGGAGGTCACGTATCAGGAAATCCCAGAAGAAGACATCATGCCTTCTGTGAGAAAGCTGAAGCTTGGCACCTCTGGGCCTTGCAAAAGGACAGTGATCCCAAGTATACCTCAAAGCCCTCTAAAGGCCTGGTTGCAGAAGAAGTCCTGGAAGATTCTGGAGTGGCCGTCACAGTTGCCTCAGTGACTCGAACCCCAAACGAAAAATCTTTGACGGGATTTAAAGAAGGCATCTGCGGAAATGCAACTCAAGAATTTTAGTAAACTGGAAGCCACTGCTCATGAGGAATGGGCTAAGATTACTAGGGAACACTGCCAGAAGCTGGTGTCTGGCAATGCTTAACATTCACATTTGCAGCAAGGCGCCCTACTAAGTGCTAAAGCTGCTTGTCATGAAGGGGTTAAATAATTCTGAGACTGCAAAGAAGTGGTAAAAGTGGTATTTTGTGTTGAATTTGGAGGAAGCACTTGTTCTATTAGTTGTGTTAAGATATTTAAATTGGTCTTATTTGATTGGCTCAGTCTTCTGCATTCTTTCAAATCAGTGTTTCATTTTTATCTACTTGTCAATCAAAAACCAACACCCTTCCCCAAAAAAGTCGGTGCTCCTCCATGTCAAGCTCACTTCTAAAAATGTATCATCTGAACACTCCCTTTCATGACGAGTCTTGCTCTTGCCTGTATTCCTGTCTAAACCCTGATCCTCTGTGTGCTGGGTGGTGGTTTCATCCTCCGGGTTAATGCACAAAAATATGCCCGTCATGTCATTATTCCGTTAATGCTTTCCTCCACTGTGCGGTTTTGGTAAGACAGCAAGTTCTTCCACATCAGCCGTTTTTATCCCACTCCAGACTGAGGCAGGTTCACAGACAGTGCATTGAGCCACACTTAACGCAGGCTAAAGACTCTTCCTGCCCTCATTACACCTTTAAGAAACACTAATGTGTTTCACACCCTCTCTCTCTCTCTCCCGCTCTCTCCCTCTCTCTGCCTCTCCGGTGCCTCATCGACTCAGCTTGCTGGCGACAAAATGCAAATCCTGACATTCAGGACTTGGCCTTAATTCTGCTCAGCTCTGCTGCTGATGATACAGGGGGTGATGTATAGGCCCCAACCCCATCCATTTACCCAGCCAGTCAGCCAGTCAGCCCACCTCTCCGCCTCTTCCGTACTGCGCATCCGTTACTCACTCCTTTATTTATTTTATTTATTTCAAGAAAGCTGCAGAAGAAAGTTTTGCGTATCGACGCGAGCACGGGGGAGGTGAAGACGGCGAATGAGTGATTTATGGAAGTAGGCCAAGAGGACAACAAGAAAACAGAGGTAGAAAAAAAAACCCAGATCTCTGGGGGGGGGGAGAAAGTGGGGGAAAAGGGGAGGAAACGAGGGGCGGTGATGTTTTGGTAGGGAGGAAAAGCAGGAAAAGTGGTCCGTTAAATTAGGTCTCGCCTTTATCCGACGATACACAGTGAAATCTCTCATTCATCAAGCTGTCCAAGATGGAAATACTGGCCTAGTTAGTCACGTACATACATGTGCATGAGTAATACTGCCCCGAGCATCACGGCAAAGAGCAATAATTAAACTATTGAGAGAGAGAGAGAGAGAGAGAGAGAGAGAAGGAAGAAAAACAGCTAGGGAGAGAGCAGCAGAAAAAACAGAGAAAGAGAGAGAGAGAGAGAGAGAGAGAGAGAGAGAGTGAGAGTGAGAGAGAGAGAGAGACAGACAGACAGAGAGAAATTAGATTCAGGGAACAAGAAAGAAAGAGCGAGATAATGAGTGTGAGAGTAAGAAAAATAATTAAAATAAGAGAAACATAGAGAGAGAGAGAAACAGAGCATGAGAGCAACAGTATATCGAGTGAGAGAGTAAGAGGGAGAGAGGGAAAAGAATGAGTGACAGGTAAAGAAAGTGAGATAAAGCAATAGAGAGAGAAAGTGAATATGTGAGAGAGAAAGAAAGAGAATGAGAGAGAATGAGAATGAGTGAGCAGGTGAGAGAGAGAGAGAGAGAGAGAGAGAGAGAGAGAAATGAGAATGAGTGAGTGAGAGTGAGTGAGAGAGTGAGAGAGAGAAAAAAATGAGCGAGAGGGTGTGAGAGAGAGAGACTGAGAGAGAGAGAGAATGAGTGAATGAGAGAGAGAGAATGAGAATGAGTGAGCGAGTGAGTGAGAGAGAGAGTGAGAGAGAGAAAGAAAATGAGCGAGAGGGTGTGTGAGAGAGAAAAAGACTAAGTGAGCGAGAGAATGAATGAGTAAGAGAGAGAGAGAGAAAGAGAGAAAGAAAATGAGTGAGGGGGTGTGAGAGAGAGAGACTGAGAGAGAGAAAAAGAGAGAGAGAGAGAGAGAGAGAGAGAGAGAGATCAACATATTCCAGTGTACAGAGAAATTGTCTTTGCGTGTATGTGTATGTACATGTATGTGTGTGTCTCCATCCACAGGCCACACACTGAATAAGTGTATCCTTGGGATGACCTTTCCTCAGCTCCCAGACACAGACACCTCATCACTGATGCAGCACACTTAGTGTCTGCAGAAAGCCAGAGGATTGTGTGTGTGTGTGTGGGAGAGAGAGAGGGGGGGGGGGATAGAGCGAGAGAGAGGGAAAGAGAGATAGAGAGACAGAGACAGAGACTCTGGGCAGGGGATAGGGCATGTATTGTTTTACTCCCATGTGTAACTGTGCTAGTCATCTCTCTGCACCACTTTGGCAATGCCTGTGTGAGTGTGTGTGCGTGTGTGTGTGAGGGGAGGGGGGCTGAACACACCAGGGAACCTGCTCGTGCTCTGAGAGAGGCTCATCCTGAATACAAAAGCTGTGTTTTATAGGTCATCTGCTTACTTGGGATAAACACAATCTTCAATCTGCGAAAAACTGCAGCCATTCAGCAGCATACGCACTCATTCACCTGCTCCATAGCTCCGTTACCTTCTCTTTCTGGTTTCAATGGAAATTGGAAAAAAACTGTAAAAGTGGTGAAAGCATTGTTTCCGTTGGAACACGCCCACTTTAGTCAGACCAAGTGGCGAAACATGTTCATTAGGGAAAACGCCCGAACCAGGAATCCAACAAGTGATCATCTGCTCAAGTTAAAGGCAGGTGCACTCGACAGCGATCCATCCAAATGACCAAAGAACCAGTGGTCCATGGACATTGGTGTGTAGACAGGAACGTCCTGCTAACTGAGGCTCAAATCACACCGATTTAGAGAATAAAGCCTCAGCTCTGAGAGTCAAGTCCTGGGAGTGTTTTCCACTGTTTTTTAGGCTCATTTATTAGTGTGCTTCATCCAGGCTTGCTTGCTCTCCCTTTCTAAGTCCTGCAAGTTGTGAGGTGGGGCCTCCATGGATCACATCAACAAGCCTTAGGTGCCCATGACCTTGTTGCCAGTTGTCTCCATCTTGGACCACTTTTGGTAGGCACTGGACACTGCACAACAGAAAACCCCCACAAGACCTGTCTTTATGGTTTGGAGATGTTCTGACCAGTCATTCATCTAGATGTCACAATCTGGTTCTTGTCAAAGTGGCTCAGATCCTAATGCTTGCCCATTATGTACAGAGGTGGGCAATTCCTGTCCGGGAGCCCACCATGGCTGTAGATGAAGATAGGCAATGTTTTTCACTTAATTTGTCAATGGTGTTAATGTTATGGTGGATCGGTGAACATAACATTCACACTATTCATTAGTGTGTAGTATGCAATTAGGACGCAGCTTATAGGTTGGCTGCGTATGTAGTGGTGCGGGTGGGTGTTTTCACGGCTTCTGTCTGATTGCCATGGAGACGACAAAACCTTACGGTAAGCTAAAGGAAAGTGACCGGAGCTACTTTTTGACTGTGTCAATTTTAAGTAAAATAATGATTGTTTTATAGAAATATGATAGATGGTAAGGTCAATAATGGACACGCTATGTAATAAATGGTTAAATAAAGGGTTAATATATTACACAGCTGTTCAATTGACAAACCATGAAGTCATGTAATCAAATTGACTTTTATAAATGACTAAAATCTATACTAAAAGCTCTACTAAAAGCTATAACCTCCAGAAATGTAAGGAATAGGAGAATATTTTCAGCACCATCCTAACTGGTGGAGCTAATAATAGCATCTACAGATGAACAGATGAAAAAGGGATTATATAAAAAAATGTTCAAAGCATTACAACATGAATCCAATGATAATAATGGGGAGATCAAAGAAAAAAGGGAGTTGGAAGCAAGCATTGTAATAATAAAAGAAAAATGGGAGGAAACATTGAAAGCAGGGCATAAACTAACTAATAGCCCAACATGGAGGGAATTTGATTGGAAAACACCCCTTCTATTAGTTCTACTACACGCAGCAATACATCTATCCAGCACTATGCTGGACGGAATGTGGACTAGTGGAGGACTTTACACATGCGCTTTGGTTTGCCTTAAAACACTCTAAATTTTGTAGGAGTGTTCAAAAAGATTGGGGGAGAGTTCAAAAATGAAAGAGATTGGACTTTTTATACTGGGTATACTCCCTTATTTTATGACTGATGGAAATCTGACTTATTTGTTAAGAAGTTTGCTCGTAATAGCAAAGAAAATGAGAACGGTTCCTTCGAGCTGAGGCCAAAGCCCTCCAGCATAGTGTAATGGAGAGCAGGGATAAAGATGGGCACCACTACTACATGCAGTGCCAGAACACATTTCACCTCCTTTTTTCTAGCATGTGTGTGCGGTTTAAAATGAGAAATGTTCAATGTTTGGAACCCATGGATATCTCGAAATGCTGAGTTTCCTCCTTCCTGTTTTCCTCCTGTTTGGGCCTCTTTCCATATGTACTATGAAACACTGTCCTATTCGTTTTGCAGCATTTGACTGAATGTGAGCAAAAATGTTGAGCTCAATTCACTCCAGAATCCATCCTGCTACTGCTATCAGCAGTCCCATCATCAATAAACACCCATTGACACAATTCCATTGGCAGCCATTCATGCCCATGTCATAACAGTGCCTCCACCATGTTTGACAGATGATGCGGTATTGCTTTGGATCATAGGCTTTTCCATTCCTTCTCCATACCATTATCTTACCATTATTTTGGTAAACGTTAATCTCGGGTTTCATCTGTCCAAAGAATTGTGTTCCAGAACTGGACGCTAAACTTTTTTTTTTTTTTTGGAGATTTTTACATCTAACAATGTCTAGAAGGACACTCTGTGTTTATGTGCATTAAGTCATCTTTAACTGTAGACTTGATGATGATCTGCCTACCTCAGCAAGAGTGTTCTTCACTTGACTAGATAGTTTTTCTTCACTAAAGAGAGAATTTTGGTGTTGCTGAGCACACCAGTACATTCCTTCTTGTTAAGAAGGTACAGAATTGTTTATTCTGACATTCCTTACGTTTTTTTTTTCCAACCAAATAATGTCTTCCTTCACTCGCATTGTCTTTCTACCACATATTCAGAGTTCCCAAGAACAGCTTACACATTGAAATTCAACTTTTGGAATCAACTCCAGACTTTTTATTATCTCCTGTCATTAAACAATGAGGGAAGAAGTCATGCCTGCCCATGAAACTGCTTATCAGTGAACTGTCCAATTACTTTTGAGCCTATGAAAATTATAGCTGTGTCCGACCCTGTGCTCTATTCACTACATAGTGCACTACTTTGGGACCCAAAAACATAGTGCACTGTAACGATCCTAGCCCAGCTAACATGTCCATGTTGGGCCTGTATGGGTAGCCCAACTAGAAACCAGAAAGTTTTGCCCTTAAGTGCTACATTGGCCCCAAATATGGACACCCACGAGGGACAGTGATGGAACCTGGCCCCAAACATGGGCCTCATCTGGGTTTTGCACTGCATTCGAGACCCTGGTGAGACCCATGTAAGATTAAGGTGGGCTCAACTGGGAAGCCCAACTGGATCCCTGTACAAACGCATGTATAAACCCACTCAGAGCCCATGCCCACCTGGAACCCACCAAGCCCACATTTCACCCACGTGAGCCCCACATGTATGTTGGCTGGTACAACGCACCATAACATATAGTGTATAGATGAGAACTACTTCTTTGAGGAAGGTCGATGTTCAGGCTGTTTATGTGACACACTCTTCTGTCGCACAGCTTCTGAGCTCACACACATAACAACTGTGGGATTCCAATCCCTGTAATAGTGCTCTATAGAGTGATCAGGATTTGTGGGGGACAGTGAATAGGGGCCCAGTTTCAGTCACACCTTATGTAGGAAAGTCCTACAGTAAATTCCTAAACAGTTAATGCAATATTTCTAATAAACCCCATGAATTCTAAAGGCCTACACATCTGGTATCAACATCTGGCTTGCTTCAATAAATTGTGTTGGCCTAATAACAAACTCTTACTGTCCAAATACTTACGGATCCGACTATATTATTTATCTTTAGAAGATCATTCATTCATTTAAACATAAAATAATAAAAATAAATAAATAAAACATCCATTTAGGCGCATCCAATATTTTGATTGCTTCTGAATGTAATTTTTTATTTAAATAAAAAAATTTAAAAAATCATGTGCAAAAACTGCAAAAAGAGTCAAAGCAAGAACAACTCCTGGTCATATGCCAATGCTCTCGATTTTTATTGCACAACAAGTAGTCATTTGTAAGGAACGCTTTGACAACATTGCTACTGACGGAGCAGGTTATTGAAAAAGACAAGTAATGCTTAGTACCAGGAGCTTTAGCACGTCACTGCCATAGACATCACTCCAGATCAGCCGTGGCCCGACCGTCCACTTCGCAACGGTGTAGTGCAGATGTTTCGACCATCGCCGCTCACGCACACGGCTCACATTATTCCACTTTACCAGCTACAGCTGACCTCGCTGTAGGGCTAACACCGGTTTGACTTGCTTTCATCTAAAAGATCAATGCTAATGGGCGAGAGGAGAAGTGAGTAAGATGCTTATTGGAAATGCTGGAGAGAAGGGAAGGAAATAAGAGGAGATGGAGTTCATTGCTGCACTGCAAAAAAAAAAAACAAGGCCGTCATTTGTAAGGAAGATATCTCAGAAAAAAAAAAACTTGTATCTCCAAAATGGAAAGTTAACTGTCTCGACTTTAGAGTTTATTCCAGGTCATTTTGGATCATTTCTATTGGTCCATTCTTCACGAAATTTGTACACAAAGGTAAAGAACAAAGACCAGATTCAAATTATGTAAAAAAGTGAAAAATGCTACAAGGTTGTTCCATGCCAATGTGGACCTCTTAGACCCATAACATTTTTTGTTCCAGATGCTGTGTTGCTTAAGCAGGACCAGGAAGAGCACAACGTCTTGTAACAATTATGCGACAGCTTCATTCTTTAATCTTGCCCTATAGCCATAAGGCTAACATAGTTAGCTAAAGCTAGCTAACTTATTGAAGGTGTAATTCCTCTTTTATCAGTGTGTAATCTCCATGCGTAAGTATCACTCGTCTCAAACCACGCCACGGAGGCCAATTTACTAGATGCAGTGTATAGATGGAGCCAAATAATGTTGGAAGCCATTTAAACAAGTCTGTTTGGAGACTAACTCAGTTTGAAGGTTTGAAGCGAGTGTGCGATGATTTCTGCATGTGGTTAGCACTATGCTAATTAAAGAACTGGACATGGAAGTTTGGGAACTGGTCATGTCAACATAGAACCAGGACCAGAACCAGGACCCTGAAATCCATGCCATGAAGAAAAGGAGGCTCAACCCAGTATTAGTGCAGTCTTCCTAGACTAATGAAGTGCTCGGTGGGTGCATGTGAGAGTGCATATAAGTCACATAATGATGAGTTTCATAAATTTCCCAATGGCCAGACCATGAGAATTTGAAAAGCAACAGTGAAACTAGTCAGTCTTGTCAGTGAGTCTAGTCTAGACTGCCTATCAGTACTGGAATCAATCCAGCCAATGTTTATAACCCTAACCAGCACTAGACACGACTCACTCGGATGGGACTGACATAATGCAAATATTCCAGCAATAATTACACCCCCCGCCTCCCATTGTAAAACTAATCCCATCTGAACCGTACTCTAGCTGCTGCCATGGTGAGCGAAGGGAACCAGGGGCAAGGGGAGGAAGCGGCTGTGGATTGGAACGGGACCGTTGTAGCCCAGTGCACTTCAATCGACCTCCACAGGCGACGGATGACTAATATCTGCACAATGCGGCGTGTAAAGGAGTGCTGAGTGAGAGTGAGTCTGCATGCACGCACATGCGCGCACACACTCACACACGCACACTCTCACACTGACACACATACCTACATACGGCTGATCATGACTGAGCTTTGAATATCAGGAGTACTGCAGCAAAGCCATCGCTCTTCCTTTCACAACCACTGCGGCAGACAGACTGACTGACAGACTGACTGATTGACAATTACAACAACAATTGCTTTGGATAAGGTCTGTCACGATTCCAGAATTTTACCCACAATTCCTATATTATTCTGATAGTATTAAGATGATTAATGGCAAAATCTTTTACATCTAAACCCTAATTTTTTTTAAAGTACGTAAAACAGTGAGATGAGGGTATAATAAATGTGTGACAAATTAAAGGAAACCCCAACATAAAGTGTCTTGGGTGTTGAGCCACAGTGGGTCACCAGAACAGCTTCAGTTCAGCTTGGCATGGACTCTACAAGTTAAGTACTAAAGGTACCTTCTTCCATAGGGGTTATATTGATATATAGGGGTTATATATATATATATATATATATATATATATATATATATATATATATATATTTACATTAAAAAAAAATATTTATTTATTTTACATATGAAGTTGCTGAATGCTCAGTAGTGCCTGTAAGAACATTTGAATTTCCTCAGGACAATCTGGTTCTTCAAATAGGTCAATTTAAATTAAAGTTCCTAGAAGATCTTTAGACTTCTGTATTTGGACCCAACTTTAAGAAATGTCTTGAATTTTTCTCACTGAAATAAACTCTAGCTCTTTGCAGTGGCTTTCATCCTAATAGATGGGTACTTCTAAGCACCTTTTCTTAAGAGGTTCCTTTACGCATTTTAGGAGGTTCCTCCACAGTTTCAGACGGAAAACCTCCAAAGGTAAACATTCAAATTGAAACAACACTGACCATGTTTCCACTGAAGCTCGTGTTCAGGAAACTCTCAGTTGGATCAGATTTACTCATCAGAGGCTTCTGGAACAAAAGTTCCACCTCCAACAAAAATTTTGGTCATGATATAATTGGTAACGACAAATTAACCCCACTGTATGTGTTAAAGATATGCTAATAAGCACATTTCACCTCATCCAAGTCCAACATTGAGCTGTGTGATTTTTGTAGAATGATGGTGGTGCTCCATCCAGTACTTTTAGGATGGTTTGGGGAGTTGGAGATTAGGTGGGGTGGTAATCACCCTACCCCCCTGGACAGCAGAGTCAGTTACTCTAACAAAAGCAGGATGAAAACTTGCCCTTGAATTTGGAAGAAACAAGAATGAGCAGGTGTCCCAATACTTTTGTCAATATAGAGTGGGTATTGCATTGCTTTTAAAACGCTATGCTATTGAGATGCATACGCTCGTAACTGCACAGATTGGTCCCAACAAAACATTTTGTCACTGTGGAAAAATTTCAATGCAGCTTGCTACGCTAGTCTGATCATTTTCCCACCGCAAATCCAAACCCCTCAAAACGCTCCTGGAAGGCCTCACTAGCATTCATTTAGCCTCATCGGGGTCTTAGCCAGCCATGAATCAGCAAAAATAGACACAAATCCAAAGTCATTTCATGCGCCGCGGCTGAAGGAGTGCTTAATCTGACAATTTTCATAAACCGGCGCTAGTCTGACTGGGCAGGCTTGCTGCAGTTGGTTGTGGTTCTTCACTTTGACCAGCAGAGAACACAGCAGTGAGTTGTTCCTACAGCTGCAGCATGAGAATAAGAGCTGAGAGAACGTGAGGGAGCTTTAATGGAAAGACAGCTACGTTTATTTGCACTTGCAAAGGCAATTTCCTCTTGTGCAGACGCACTGTACAGCCGTGCCAGCACTAAGTACTATAAGGCAGGACGGACCCATATGAATATTCAGCATCGTAACACGCAGCAGAATCTGCAATCCGCTCTAACATTCACATTGAGGTCTCTAGGAAGAGCTTGCCATCTGCATTTGAAAGACAAGCGCCACAAAACGAGCAGAGATCTAACAAGGCTTTGCTGCCACTCGGAACTCGGGGCTTTCGGAACAAACAAAAGGCCAATTAGGCCTGTGCTAATGCATTTCAGTGTTGTCCACATTTCAAGGATTTAAAGGGAATTTTGTGCTAATTGCAAATCTCCAAAAGTGGAAGACTTGATACACTGCACTGAGAAAAGTGAGGTGTTGAAACGCGTGCATGGTTTCAACAGATCAACACAAGGTTATTTCTGGTCATGGTTAGGGTCAAAAAAGGTCCAAAAGGTCAGGCTATCTACCTGTCACTTCTTTTTTGTTGTTTTGGAGAACCACATAAATGACTCAATGCACCAACAAAGCAATAAAAAAAAATCAATAATGCTCATCAAGTGATGGAGTAGGTGGAGGAGTGAGGATGTTAAGATGATGTCATGGACAACACAATCACCTGACTTCCACAGCGTTGAGAACTTGTGGGACTGTGTTTCGTGGGAATGTGTGGAGCAGTCAGTGGACAGCAGTGAAGAATGTGTAGAAAGCAAGTCATTCATCTTAGGAAAATTGCTAATATGATAATATTGTGAGGAGGTGATTAGGACCAGAGGAGGACCTGCAAAATACTCACAGACCCTTAGGCCGTGTTCACACGTATCCTGATCATGTTAAAAACTGAGCCTTCTATGTCATTTTCGTCCTACCATCCACACAAACATGGAAACTTTAGTTTTTAGTGTTTTTATGCGAATGGGCAAATTTAGGTATGTTTTGACTGTTATGCTGTTTCTTGATTAACTTTGTGAGGTGTTAGAGCCCTCTGCTAAGCTAACAAGCTTGTGTAATATTTTTCCCTTTTTTCTCCCAATTTGGTGATGCCAATTCACCCACCCGATCGTAACTCCCCAGCAATGCTCCCGACACTAAGAGAGTAAGCACATAACACATGTATCTCCTCCAGCGCCCCCACCTCTTTTCAAACTGCCGGAGAGCTGATATGCTTGCAGGTAAGCACTGAGTCCCAAACTCCACCACACCAGCTAACAGACGGCGGTACTGGCTGCCTGTTGCTTTAAGAGTGATAAGAGGAGAAAGCACAGCCAATTGTGCTCTCTTTGACTCCAGCTGCTGATGGCAAAGGGGCATGCCTCGGGATTTGAACTCGCAATGCCCAGGGGCCATAGTGGCAGCATATGTTGTGCAATCATTTTAGGGTCATTTTTGCATTCTTGTGTGGATGGAGATTTTTAGAAACTCCAGAAAAACCTACATTTTCAAACACGTCTAGATACGTGTGAACTGAGCTTTAGTAGCCTGTTGTTTTTTGTTGATGTTGTTTTTCTTCACAAAAAATTATAGTTTGAGCCATTATTTGTCCTGTTTGCCTCAAACCAGTTTAATTCATGACTCCATTTCAGCATCCACTAGATTTTCAGGCATGTATAAATAGAAGCTAATTGTGATTCTTGCTGTAGCTTTCTGTTTTGGTGTGCATTTTTGCAAAACTGTACATTTTGTGCATGTATCTCTAAAAAAATCACCTCTGTTGTATTTACTTTATTACGAAACTACGTACCACATGCAGATACTTGAATATAGAAGTCCTAACAGACTCAGATCTGGTGTGTGTGAGTTTTTTTGTTGTTGTTGTTGTTGTTTTTCCTCTTCATCACAATGTGCTCAGCTCACGTCTAATCTACTACAGAGGTGGGTACGATTTCAAGAAAGCGCCAAGCCATCTGGCGTGATGTCTACGGACTGCGACAGCGGCTCCACCGCGAACCGGCGTTCAGGTGGAGCCAGGCATTTTGGCAGGTGCTCCACAATGTGCGTCCCAGCAAGTCAACTCAACCCCAACGCACCACAGGCACAGACAGCGCATGCTGTGTCGAGGGTTCAGGACAGACATGAATGTGCAAGTCGTCATCTCCCCACGTGGGGGAAGATTATGCTGGATTATTAGTTTTTCATTTGCTAACAACTATTCAGCAGCTATATTGTACATATATTGCAAGGTAAAAAACAAAAAGAGAGAAAGAACACAGAGTTTGCAGTTATTCTTTTACAGAGCCACGTACCACTGAAATAGACTATGTGGAAACTAGGTATACTAGGCACTAGGTATGTACATTACATTGTGCATCTGGGCACACTGTAAATACGAAAAAACAAACAAACAAACAAACAAAAGAAAAGAAAACACTTCTCAGAACTGAAAATAATAAGTACCCTGATTTACTAAGACATTTTATACCAAGGCATTTTGTACCGTTTACATCCTGTACAGTGACAACAGGACCTTTTTGGATGATGGTACTTCCCGATAATTGTTCATCAGTGAGTTCAGCCAAGCTGATTTGGCCTTCAGTGCTGCCCAAAAGAGTTTTTTTTTTATCTTTTTTTTTTTTTTTTTGGTCAGGGACTTCACATTAGTTGAATGGGAAGCTTATACAGTAAAACATAGAGGGTACTACTTTAAAGTGTGTGCGCTTAAAGGAATACTTCACCCAAAACTAATGCTAATGCCAATGGTTACGCTACCCTGCTAATGGACGGCTAAAGTCAGCAGAGGCAATCTACCATTATGCAAATTAAATTATTCGAGCAGGTCAATATCAGCATTTATTCCCTGTTAGCTACATTAGGCTGGCTTTAGAGTGGTGAAACCTTCATCAGAACCAACCAGAACACTGATGACGTACCATGTGATCACGTCACAAGATATCAGTGTAGCCTATAGATTCGAATCATGAAACCGTAGACAAGAAATTAAAGCAAGAGGGCGGCCTTTAGGAATCATGTTGACAAGCATGACCAGCATCACCAAGCTGATTGACCAGATGGACCAAGCTGGTCGACCAGCATGACCAGGCTGATTGATCAGATTGACCAAGCTGGTTGACCAGCATGACCAGCATTATCTAGTTGATTGACCAGATGGACCAAGCTGGTCGACCAGCATGACCAGGATCAAATGCAACATACACTATGCTGGTCAAGAACTGCTTAACCAGCAGCATAGGGCATGTTTTACCTGGATGACCAGCTTTTTAACTACTTGACCATCAAAGAGCAGATTAGTCCATCTGAAACCAGCTACCAGCAAAAGCTGGTCTTAAGCTGGATATCTCAGTAGGGTCATTTCTGGTAAGGATGGAAATCTACATTTTTAGATATTAGAATTTATTTATTTTAATTTTTTCTGTTACAGTTCATTGTGTTACACTGGTGACAGATGTCTGAAATATTATAATTTTTATTTTAGATATAACAGATATAAATAAGATTAAAATAGTTTTTTGTTCATGGAAAGGGACATACTTACTTGAGTATTCATGTCACCAGACAATCCTTTACTTGAGTAGGGGGTTAGGCCGCTCTACCCACCCCTACAGCTGTGATCTACCTAGCTAGGTTATTTATTTTCTCGTCTCTTGGCATAAACATGAACGAAAGGCTAAATCCAACAAAACGACACATTGCAGACAATCCTAGCTACTAATCTCGCTAACTTGCTAACTGAAGGAAATGTATGTTATATCATAATGCTATTTTGTCTTTGCAATCCTACAAAGTTTCACAATTCGAGGCCAGCTTTAGAGTTTGGGGTGTAGGATTCCTTTAAGCCAGGGTTAGGAGATTCAGATACCGTGACTACCTTCCACACAATTCTCTCAAATCATCCCAGTAGAGCCAAAATAGCAGCTTAAATAGGGCTTTGACTCCATCATATGTGCATGGCTACAAAAATAAAACAGTTTCCAATCATGTGCAGTAAAACCGCAGTGATACACACAGCAGGTATTCATTCATTTGGTTCAACTCGCTCACAATACAGCTGTCAGTAGGCTGTGGATCAACTGTAGACACTCACAAGAATGATTACACAGTTCCGAAGAGCAGTATTGCACTGTGATTTGCTAACTTCCGGCAACATTAGAATTGGAAATAGTGTAACAGAAGCGAAAGCTGCACCGTCCAGGCGAAAAGGACAGTACAGAATGTATCATTCCTGTGTAATTAAAGACAAGCGATAGCACAACAAATCAGCAATCGAGTTACACGGAGCCCAGCTGGACGGTCACCCTATCTCATGCCCCTCTTCCTTTCCCAGGATATATTTGATCAAATGATCACGTTACTGCTTGTAAACGGCGATGTCAGCTCAAGAGGACCAGAGATGGGCTTTTAGTCACTTGTGCACAATGCTAATTGTGCCGTGTGACGCTAACTCGAGAACCTTGGTGGCAAGCCATCAAAATCTACATATATTACAGATATGATCAGAACAGTCACAGAAAGCAAAGAAATCAGTAAATAAGATTGTAAAAAGTACTCGAGAAGGAGGCTGATCATAAGTGTGAGTGGTTAGCATAATATTAGCATTGTCGTGGAGCAGGAAGGAAACCTTTACCGTACTGATCCACCTCACTCACTGAGCTGCCTATATTATTACATATATCAATTTCATCAAATCATCATTAAACCCATCAAAGGTCGACTAGACGTAGCCGTTAGGAATGTGACGACTAGCTTGCCCTCAAGAGGGCGCTCACAGGAACATTGTGTGCTTTATTGATTAACGTCGTCATACGGTTTCCAATCTAAGACCTAGCCTCCAGCAAGGGGGGAGAGGGGGGTGGGAGTGGAAACAACACCGGACATTAAAAAAATAAAATGATTTTTTTTCCCGAAGTATCTAATTAGCATAATCGAGAGTTGCTCACCACAATAAACACTCAGCAAAATACACACGCGTTCCGATTTGCATGAATTAATATGATCCTATTTACATGGCAGTAATTGATATTCATTTTGCTGTCATAAAACGCCAATTGGCTTACATTCAGAAACTACGTACACACCTATTGCCATCTGAGTTCAGTTATTTTTTTGTTTTTTTCTTGTGGATTAAGTCCTTCCTCTAGCTAACAGTGCTACTCAGACTCACACATGTTGATTTACAATATCATATTTACAGCTGTCAATCCAAGTTCAAGTGAAGGAAAAAAGAAAAGAAGTTAATTGCAGCAGTTAACTATGAAACAAGCAACTACGTACCGTTGAGGTGAAACTTCTAGAAATCGAGACGGCAACAGTGTTTCAACCTGTGATCTGGTCCATATCCGTAACAACAACCCCGTCACGAAATGCTCTTATGTCAGCCCAATGAACTTGGTTAGACCGTCTTGGTTGGTTCAGTTAAAGTGCAGAACATTGCAAATACTGGGTAAATTGCACAAATAATGGGTCAACTTCAAGTCAGTGTAATAGAGAGTGCACAATGTTTGAACTTTCACAACACATACAAATATCGGATTTCTTTCAGGTAAATGAGAAAATATCAAAAGTAATATGTTTGTGGAACCATAATCCAACCTCTGCAATCAAGCATATTGGGCAGTCCTTTACGAATTGAAATACCAACCTTGCTGGACACCATTTTACTGGGGAACATCAATTATTCATTGTAAAAAGCAAAGAAAAAAACATTTTTTAAAGCTTCAAGCTAAATTCTTTAAACACATTGCAGATTTGTCCCCATTCATCTGCATTCTCCTACCTAGAGAACCCACAATTCAAATTTTGAGACCATAAGCGGGATCTAGCATATTGCAGAATCATATTGCATGTAATGATCAACGTGGATCAAAAAATAGCACGAGTTGAGTCTTATTTCAGACGTAGATTCTTTTGGTTGTTCTTTCTTCGTTGCTATCAGTGACGGAGAGTCATTGGTCTTCATCAGTGCAGGTTGGGGAACTGCACACAGAGTATTGCCTTTAGCCATCGTCAACAGATCCATCAAAAATGCCCAGCAAAACACTTCACCAACAAAAAAAAGAGAAAAATCCCCCCAAAAAACACAGGCGTTTCACTACAGTGGCTTTGCGCTCTCTTGAGAAAACAGATCAATGAATAAATAACAGGCTTCCATGCTCCTGCACTCCCACACAACAGACACACACGGACCATGTATATGGCTTCTAAACTCGGAATCAAGGCAGTTAAATAAATGGCGATTCTGTTTGACTTGTTTTTCTTAGTTGACACAGACACAACCAAACTTTGTGTTCAAGCTCAACTTTGGTTTTTGAGTAGATACAATGAAGATATTTACTGTCTCTTTTCTGTTTTCTTTTTTCTTTTTTCCTTTATCCTATTTACATATCGATGTAAGATCGACCAGCGGTCTATAATACTATTTTTCCTTGATATTTTACAAGAATATGGACAGTTAATTAGTTTGCTACAATTATAGCTTATACAGAAAAAAAGGACACTCAAAACACTTTTGCAAAGCATAAAATTTCATCATTGTCATCTGATGCAAGTCCCTGATTTTTTTTTTTAACATAAGTCCCAGCTCAGGCCAGATTGCATTGTATGGACTCTACAGAGTATGCAACAGTAACACACAAAAGAATTTCCTCCTTGTCGCTCTTCGTAAGAAAGAAAGCAAGGGGGGCATTAGTAGCTGAACGCGAAAGTGACTAACTACACGAGCGGCGCCGACTAGAAACTTCCCACCCGCTTCGATCTAGTTACAGTAGCAATGTTATATCTAGCAGTAATAGGTTTGTCTGGTTACTCCCCCTTTGGTCCCTGTCGTCGGTTAGACTCCCCCTCTACCAGAGGTTCTCGCGAGAGTACAGGAAAACCTCCTTTTACAGAACTCGGAGGGGGAGGGGCAGAATTCATTGTGACTCACAATAGTGCTGCCATGACAACGTAAAACTGCCAGTGTTCCGGTCAGAGGTTTGAAGACAGTCGGGATCTAGCGGAGTCTGTTTCGGGGAGGCTAACTATTGAATCCTTCTTGTGCACTATTGGGTCAAGATGACCCTGTCCTGCAATTCCTGCTCCACCGACCACTGGAGGAGTACCCGCAGGGGGCGGAGTGGATGGGAATGCAGGTCCTGCTGCTGATGTCTGGTGGGGCGGTGCCATTCTTTGAGGCACGGCACTCCTAACTCCAGAAGGCCCAGGAACGGCAGGGTGAGGGGCTTGTGGCGGTCCGATGGACGTAGAGGATACATGGGTGGATGGCGGTGGACTAGGGCCCACGGCGGGTGGGCCATCCTGGGGCAGGGAAGGCTGGGATGCAGACAAAGCCCGGGCGTCCTGGCTCAGGCTGCCCCCTTGCTGCAAGGAGTGGACACTCTTCTGCGGGGAAGCCCTTGTCGGACTCGGCACGTGCTGCTGGATGAGGGACAGCTGAGATCCAGTGCGGCCTCCCATCGGGCTACAGCCGTACTGGAATGTCCGCCCGCCCATTGCTGCCAACGGGCTCTGCACAGGCGGGCTGGAAGTGGCCGCAGAACCGTAGGCACCCCCTTGGATCGGGCCAGGCGTCTGCACTTGCATGGGAGAGATGGACACAGGGCTGGAAAGGTTTTGGATAGCCTGGAAGCGACGGACCATTCGAGGCGACTGCAACATGCCTTGCCCCACAAGAGGGCTGGCCATCTGGGGACAGAAGCTCATGGCCACTGCCTGCTGGAGAGTGGCAATGGCGGAGGCACCCTGGGACTGGCCCGGAGGGGCGAAGATACCTCCATGCATGGAAGGTGTCATGGACATGGCCCGTGGACGCTGCAGATCCACCAGCTTCACCATCTCGCGGTCGTACTTGACGATCTCCTGGATCATCTCGTTTTCCCGGTTGTTGAAGACACCCGAGTTGAGATCATGCTGTACTTTGTGCATCAGGATGGAGTTCTTCTTACCTGTTGAGGAAGGGGAAAGTCAGCATGGAAGGCTGGCACAGCACATTTGGGCCACTTTTTGGACAATGTTCATCAGGCCTTTTGGAATACCAAGGCACTGCACTGCACCCCAAGCTCTAAGAGACCTAATGCGTAAATTCCGTTTTTTTTTTCATGGCATTACTTTAAAACCTTTAGTGCTCTTACCTATACGGTCAAGCCTGTCAATGGCAACAGTCTCGAAGGCTCTCCTCATCATCGGGTACTCCTCCAGCACCTCGTTAAAGTGGTCCACTGAGAGCGAGTAAAGGCGGCAGTATGTCTCCGCCTGAACGCTTGCTGTTCGGCGACCTCGTGTCAACAAACAGATTTCTGCCGCAGGGAGAAATGCACAACACACATACCCACACACACACACACACACACACACACACACCAACTTTATTTTCATCTGTCCCTCTGCTGTTTTACATAACACTACAAACTTTCCCATTTTCACTGAGGGCATTTTCAGATGCTCTTAAAGTCCTTAAGCATTCTAAAACTGGGAATAAACACATCATGAGCTTAGCACTGAAACGGAGGCGTTTTTAAGAGCATGAAAGATGAGCAGACAGTCCAGCCACAGCTGACAGTTAAATAGACTGCACTAAATCAACATCCAATGATTTAGAAGTCTGCATACTGCAAATGAGTTTTACAATCTTGTTAACAATTTGTGAATCCAGGTTGACACTGATCTGAGAATCACTGAGAAAACAGCACTTTTACTTTGGTGTCTTGATTATGGCTCAGAATTTTCTGCTGTAGAAATCATTCATTTTATCCAATGACTAATATAACTTCTTATATTTCCCCCCCCGGCCTTCATTTTCCACATCTTTTTGATTCAGTCATAATCTCAAAGACGTTTAAAAGACATGAATAAGAAGCAAGGCGTTAATGGATGTCTAGATTTTGACCAGTGTGAAAATTCTGAAAATTCTGAATATCCTGACCTGCCTACTGCCCTGCTGTTCTGCTCTGGATCTTCACATTTGTTCATTCTCACCTCACTGCATTGCTGTGCATATGACTGTTTACCTGCATGGACTCCTGCGTTTTACTCACATTCACATCATTTATGGCTTGATGTGACATCTGCCACAGCTCTTAATTCACTATTGCATTTTGTCAATTTTTATTCTCAAGGTTTGAAGACAGTCGGGATCTAGCGGAGTCTGTTTCTGGGAGGCTAACTATTGAATCCTTCTTGTGCACTATTGGGTCAAGATGACCCTGTCCTGCAATTCCTGCTCCACCAACCACTGGAGGGGTACCCGCAGGGGTCGGAGTGGACGGGAATGCTGCTGATGTCTGGTGGGGCAGTGCCATTCTTTGAGGCACAGCACTCCTAACTCTAGAAGGCCCAGGAACGGCAGGGTGAGGGGCTTGTGGCGGTCCGATGGACGTAGAGGATAGGATGGGTTGATGGCGGTGGACTAGGGCCCACGGCGGGTGGGCCATCCTGGGGCAGGGAAGGCTGGGATGCAGACAAAGCCCGGGCGTCCTGGCTCAGGCTGCCCCCGTGCTGCAAGGAGTGGACACTCTTCTGCGGGGAAGCCCTTGTCTGACTCAGCACGTGCTGCTGGATGAGGGACAGCTGTGATCCAGTGCGGCCTCCCATCGGGCTACAGCCGTACTGGAATGTCTGTTGCTTTTTGTCAATTTTTATTCTCGATCAGAGGAGGACGGCTTCCCCTTTCTAATCTTGGTTCCTCTCAATGTCTCTTCCTCTCGATCTGAGGGAGTTTTTTCCTTACCACTGTCGCCCTTGGCTTGCTCTAAAGAGGCTCGGACACGGATCTCTGTAAAGCTGCTTTGTGACAACATGTCTTGTGAAAAGTGCTATATAAAGAAAAATGAACAAACTAAATGTAGAGATGCGTTTTGCTTCCAACATTCCACTTATTTGATTATCTGCTATTCATATTTGGATCATAAATGAACAAAGAGTGAAAAAAGTTTTAATGTTCAGCTTAAATCAGGCATGGACATTGCTGGATGTCTTAAGTCAGTATGTGCCAACAGCAATTAGTCTTTTTAAAGTTTTGTCTATTGTCAGTGATATGATACTTATTCACTATTCTCTATTTTACTTAAGACTTTTAAGACGTTTATGGTTTTAGTCTTTGAAAATAAAATCATTTTAGTCAGCAGCTACACCTGTGCTATATAGCTTGTCTGTTACTTGCTTTTCTGACTCTGGTTGGTGTGGCGCAACAGATAACACCACCACCTGCCACTGATCTACCACACCATGTTGGAGACTGGAGTTTGATTCCCAGTCTGGATGGCTGTACTGCACTTCACCAATAAGAGTCCTTGGGCACTCCATTGGCCCACCTCTGTAATGCAATTAACCATGTAAGTCGCTCTGGATAAGAGCGTCAGCTAAATAACGTAAATGTAATGTTAACAGGCGAAAGCCAGGCCTACACTGTTTGATTTTAGCCTGTTTTAAGCCTGATTTGGTCGTAGTCCACTGAAGTTTAGGATCTGTCCGAAGTTTTGTTTAATCGGGTAACATTTGACATGCAGTGTGAGAGGAGAAATGATGCCTGATTAACTGCCTAACTGAGCTCGAAGTGAGCAGTCGGACGAGCAGATGGATTTCTGACATTCTGACAAAAATTCTGGTCACTTGTCTCGCAGCATGAGCGGTCTCGCAAGCCGATTTCTCAGGGTCCCGAAAGCTGCATGTTGTAAATTGCAATGAAATACAAAACATTTCTAAAACATTTCTCAGCTAACAAAGTCCCTCTGTGAGTCACAGAATACACAGCACAAGCTGAAAATGTTTTAGACACCCCTACACACACATGCAGTCAAGTCGTAGCATCTTCTTAGCATCTATACAGGCTGCCATGTCCTAATAAATTGACGCGACTAACGTCAAACTTCAAACCTGAAGTGTGAGCTACCAGGATATGTCCTCCAATATTACCCTAGCAGTAGCAATGCTCCTCCGGCACATGCAAAGTCGGCCATTCATTTAGAACTGCCACTGATGCGGCATGGCCGGGCAGCCGACCAAGCTGGCTTGGAGAAAAGCGCCGGTGTCCCCAGCTCGTCCCCACACTAGCTAACAGACGCCTGTGCTGGCCAACATTGCTTTAGAGCGATGAGGGGAAAGAGTGCTATCTACCCACCAGGAGAGAGTGTGGCCAACTGTGCACTCTTGGACTCCGGCTGCTGATGGCAAAGCGACATGGCTCGGGATTTGAACTTGTGACCCCTGGGACATAGTGGAAGCACATTAGACGCCACATACACGCCAAGACCACTTCCTGGGAGTACAAGCTGCAGATGTATTTATTGAGATTTGAGAATGTTTTTTTTATTAGCGGTTACAGACCTCATTGCTAGACCCATGTGTTGATTTTACTAGATAGCTAGCTGTTTTGTTTACAGTATCAGATGGCAAACAGCCTACTGTTGTGGCTGTTTCAGTTCAGATAGCTTCTGATATAGCTGCTTGTTGATAAAGGTACTGGCCTAGATTGAAGATTTAGCAAGAATACTGCATCTTGTGCCGTTTCTGCCTAGAAAAAGCTGGAATACAGCCAAAACGTGACCCAAAGTGAGTTTCTCGGCTTGATGCAGTGCAGAAACCTGTGACTGATACAGTGCAGTGGGTAACATCACTGCCTTCACTGTCTCAGACTGAGGTCATTTTCCTAATAGTAGAGGTAGTTCCTGAACAATCCTGTTGTTCTGTGAATCCTGTGAGTTGAATTCACCCAGTGTTAGCAATGTTAGCAGTGTTAGCTTCTTCCCAGTGATAAAGCAGGCTGCTTATCTCCTCACTGAGTGACAGGAATGTTCCAGAACAGCCTGTCTGCTTTATACACACTGGTCACCGCATAAGCAGCCACCTCCATCAGTCAGAGCCAGCTCCAAGTCTGTGCTCTGAATCAGTTCTGGATCAGCAGACGCAAACTCTAATATCCTCCTTCCGGGAGGCCGCAGCTAATTATAGACCACCCCGTCATCTCAAACCACTCACTGTTTGGTCTCATTCATCAAGTCAAGAGGCAATATATCACGGCATTTCAATCAGAAAGGGATGCACAGATGAATGTCCCACCATGAACACACAGACGCGAGTTCAAAAAGAGAAAAACGCAAATACACACACACACACACACACACCAGTTTGTAATGCTTTCTCTGTGGGGCTTTTTTTATTGAACATACCCTACGTGTTACTGTGGCTAGATAATGCTAGACCTAACCAGACCTTAACCTTAATCTCTCTGACCCATAGGAACCATTTCAGCTGAGGACCTGCACTTCCCCTTATAGTAGTGGAAGCAAACATAAGCTTTTCGCCCCCTGCTTTTAATCTGAGCTAAAGATTGACTCCCAGTTTAAATAACTGTGGGAGCACAGGTTTCTATATTATGATGCTACACCAATAAGAGTTCATGGGCAGGGCTCCTAACATTACATCCACTTACCTGTGCGACATGACGTAATTGTAAGTCCCTCTGGATAAGACTGTCAGTTAAATGCCATCAGTGTAAATTTAAAGCAAAAGCCTACAGAAGCCGATTCTGAGGTAGAGGTTTGCGCCAGACAGATTATGAATGATTTAGCAAATCAAATGTTTGTTTTATATCAAAATAATGATATTGTCTGTATAGCTCCGCTGCATGTTCTACATAAATATTTATGGTCGCATCATTCTAACATATTTTGTCAAAATTATAAATTGTTGCTTGAAGATTTTCTCAAAATAATCTCATTCACTTGCAGAAGTAATGAAATTATTATAACTTATTAGTCACATTGATGACTTTCCAACACTGACCTATTTTCTTGGGATTTTGACCTATTTTCTAGAAATACTTTATTATATTTATTAAAAAAATTATATATAATTTTATTATCTCTTATATCTGTTAGGATTTTGACATTCTCTTTAGGTTTGACATTTTCTCAAAAAAAAATATTTGTTTATTTTTAATTTTTATGCTATTTAGTCAAAATTCAAGATTTTGACATTTTCTCATAATAATGACATATTTTCTTTGGATTCCAAATTATTTTGTAGAAATAATGACTTATTTATTTATTATTTATTAATTATCTAGGTTTGCCATTCTCTCAAAATAAGGACTTATTGTGTAAAAACAATGACTTAATTGAATTAATATTAATGATTAATGATTAATATGAATTATTTGCTTTTCTAGAAATGTTTGGACTTCTTTAGTCACAGTAACAACTTTCCAACACATATTTTCTTTTCAACTTGTTTTGTAAAAACAATGATTTAATTTGACAGGATTTTGACTTAAGGTTTGACATTTTCTCTTGACTTGACTAATTTAGTCAAGATAAAAACATGTTTTCTCAAATTTAGATTTCATTGAACAATCACTACCTCATTTGTAAAAAAAAAAATGCTCCCTCATTTTAATTTAAAATCACACATTTCACCCAAATCACATATTATTTGTTTTGATTAATGTAATTTAGAAACTACATAAGCACTTTCATATTACTTAAAAAGGCCAACATGCAATCACATAGATAACTTTGCATAGTGGGGGGTTGGGGGGCATTTGCTTTGCATTTGCTTGTCTTGTTAGCTTCATTAGCTTTTATCATTTTTTACTGAACTATTCCTTTAAATTACAGCACGGCAAAATGTCCAGATGTCCTCACTACGTCAAAATGAAGAAAAAATCCATTATCCAAGGGCTTTTCAGTTCTTGCAAACAGCTAAATACGCAGCCGCACACGCACACATTCACAAACAGCTTGACTTGCACCCGGTTTCTGTCCTTTTGCTATTTTGCATAGCCCCTGAGACTGCTACCATGCCCTGAAAGGGAACCGAATGCTGTGCTACTGCAGCTACTGATATTTCTCCCATGATCCTGCTCAATATCTGTTGGGCTGGACCCCCCCCCCAGGGGAGGCCTTTCTACCACCCTTTTAACTCCAGCTACAGACGGCATCTGTTCATTCGCGACCTTTCCAAGGTCACGCTCTTGCTCCTGCCTGCCCACTGCGGCTGCGGAGCGCTGAGTCATGAGGATTTTAAAGGCACAGAGGGATCGTCTTGCACTCCTCAGCGACGCTGAGCACGCTCACCACACACAACTTCTACAAGTCAGAACTGTCTCCAGATCTCTCAGCAGACTCGCAGCCTTTGAACCTGTGTTACATTTCAATGCTTGGCGCCATTTTAGGAAAAATGTCACGCTTTTCGAGATTCTCAAAGCATCCTGTTCTTCTTCAGCACTGGGAGGTAATACACAATACCACATAGTATTACACCAGTTAAACCAGTATGTAGCACTGTGGTTAAAGGGGAATTCCCATTATGTAAACAAAAAGGCATAATTGGATGACTAAGCTGTAAACAACGCCATTCAGAGTGGATCTGGTGTGAAATGCTCTGTTCTACAGAAACGTACTGACTTCTTGTGACTTGTTTACAGAGGAGGTGATGGAAACCAGACATCTAAAGCATTCATTGCTCCTGATTTATTAAACGCAGCACCAAACTTACTGTGGCCTTAACAGCAAATAGCATTTCGGTAAGATGTTAGCTCGTTCATAAACAAGAATTATCGGCTGTTTTATCATTTACATTAAATTTAGCACCGTTTTATGCACCGTTAGCAATTCAAACACCACACCGTCATGCAAAAAAATTCCACATGGTTGAAACGGATGCTAAATGTCCGAGTAATAATTGGATTTAAGTACTTTTTCTAGTCTCACAGGCCAGTCCTTGATGCATATACACACATTCAGATGATTAACTGATATATCATCGCTATGGAGGAAAAGGCAAAATTGTTCTTAGCTTTGATTCTATTGGTCTATTCATGCAGAATTATGGACACAGCGTACAGAGCAGCTACAGGGTTCAAACCATGAAGAAAGTTAAAATACATGTTTTATTAAATAGCAGTGGTATTTAACCCCTTAGTGCAGAAAAGGCTTGTTTTGTGTAATTACACTTTGGTCAATAGGCTGTTTAAGGGGTTAAAACCACATTCTAATTGACCTGACTTTATTGAGGAGTGCATTAATACAAGATGTAATACTATAGTATTTCACAACAACCTCATTTGCCTTAGCTACTCAGATGAAACCAGAGACAGGCTAAGCAGTGGTATAATTCTGCTGTTCTGCTTTTTTGAATTTCAGTGGCTCAGACATTTTCAGTCTATTTTGGCACCAAAGAGGCACTGAGCACTGGTCATTAATAAGCATGAGCTCATTAACATGTCGATTTTAATTGACTGTTACTGAGGTCATGTGTACAGATCCTGTGGAAGTAGAGACAGTGCTGCGCTGAGCACTCGCACGGTGGCTTTTTTATAAATAGTACTTAAATCACAGAAAGTTCCTGCCGTAGAGGTACAAGTAGGTAGCAGAAAGTCATAACAGTGCCCAAAGGTAGCTTACCTTCTGGATTTAGCACTATTTTACCAACATTACATAGAGCATTTCAGAAGACACATTTAGGTTATTTGGTCTTTTTGAAAAACACTCATTAAAATAGCTATATTTGTGACCACCACTGTACAGAAATACGAGTCTACTGTGAATCCTCTGAAGTTATACTGACCACTGAGCGCGTTGTAGTTCTATCATTCCAGACTGTGGTCCATCTGTTTCTCTGTTTCTTCCTGTGACCCTGTTCATCAATGGTCAGGACCCCACAGAGCGGGTAGGTATTATTTTTTGGGTGGTAGTTATTATTTTCTTATATTTCTCAGCCCAGCAGTAACACTGACATGGTGGCGCTGTGGTGAGTGTGTTAGTGTATACTATGCTGGTACAAGTGGATGTAGTGTGTGCTGTGGTGAGTGTGTTAGTGTGTGCTATATGGTACAAGAGACACAGCAGTGCTGCTGGAGCTTTTAAACACCTCAGTCTAATGCAGGTGTAATGCTGTATATTACTGTTCATTTCTGGTTAACTCCAGCTAGACTCAAGACAATACTGACCCCCTCATACAAAGATTATGTATTTGCACGATTCCACACACTGTGCTCCTGAAAAAGGGAACATGGGCATTAAAATTATTGTGAAGTATGGTGATTATTGCTACAGCATTAGTTAGCCAGACAGCTAACTGTTTCGCCCATTAGCATACCTTGCAAACTTCTAGCAGACTTCTAACTTTCAGCATTTGCATGATCCCGCACACAGTGCTCTTTACTGAGGGAATATGGGAATTGAAAGCATAAATTTTGGATTTTGCCTGCCAAGAGGGTGGGCTCGGATTAGATGCAGAGTATGGCAAGATGGTAATTATTGCTACAACCCACAGACCCGTCGCTAAAAACCTGAAAATACAGTGAGAAACTGAGAATGTCTCATTCTGAGAATTCCAAAACCAACCAGCTTTTTTCCGCTATCACCTGATTTCCCTTATGTCAGAGGTCCCTAAAAAAACCCTGGTATTGTGGTTTTGGCACCCGTTGATGGCATCCGATTACAGCATGTCACCAGTGCTCCAATGCAATCTCTCTTTCAGCCGAGCCGGAGGGTCTGTGGGTGGAAGGCTCGAGCACTAAACAGGCCGCATATTTTGCCATTTACTGTACAATAAACTCATCACTGCTTTCCAAATAACAAGGCTATAATTATCGAGCGAACATGTCAGCGGAGCTTGGATCGTCTCAGTGAAATTATGCTTGACGCTATCGAGAATGACAGGGGGCTGGAGACGAATTACTGGGCTTTTTAACGTCTGGAGGAAAGACATGGAGGAGCAAGAATGTGCACTTAAATCTCAAACTCATTTAACTCTGCTTTAATTCCATCTCGTGGATATGGAGGGAAAAAAGATGGAGAAGGTCAGGCAAAGCACCTTATGTCATGTTCCGACCGTCGTAGGGGTTTAATTAGAATTTGGGGACTTTAATTAAAGCATGTGACAGTTTAATTTGAGCCTAATTTAGTCAGTTATGAAAACAGGTTAATTTTCTTGAGCGAGAAGAGACCGCACCTCCGAAATAAGAGCCATCCGAAAGCTTCATCCCCACAGTTCCTTTGGTGAGGACATTGACCACGCCGTGCTGGATGAAGTACATCTTCTTGCCGATGGTGCCCTCGCGGATGATGTAATCACGAGGCTGAAAGACCTCAAAGCGGAGCTTAGTCAGCATGGCTGTCACAAAGTTGGGCTCAGCGTTGGCGAACAGAGGCATGGAGGCCACCAGCTTCCGGCAGTTGAAGTTCACAATTTCCTGAAAGAGGTTGAAGACAGAAGATGGTGTTATTCCAATTACACTATGAGATCAAGCAAACAGCTCTGCAAACATACTTTTTGAAGCAAAATCATTCTAATGTATTATTTACATAAGGTGGTATACAAATGTCAGAGTTCTGTTATTAAATTGAGTGTCTGGTAAAAGTTATTTCTTTTGAAATCTGTCTGTAGTCCGTGTAAGGTTTGATTTTTGCTGTTATTTTTTACTTGTGATGAATTAGGCATATATACTGCAGGCTTTCATAACTTGTTAGACCCTGAGAGTACTCTTTGGACACACAATAAGCCATAAACAAGGTTTGCCTGAAGTTCTTATACAGAGTGACTTGAGTTACAATTCAGTTACACTTGAATGTTACACAGATTGGCCATATATGCGATATATGTACATACTATATGCACATACTAGCTAACATGTCCATGTGGAGCCCATAAGAGTAGCCATCCCATCTGGGTTGTACACTGCACATGGAGCCTAGATAGGATCGATGTGAGATTAAGGTAAGAATGGGGGCCCAATAACAAAGTATGTTCACACCCACTCAGAGCCCACGCCCAAGCCCATGTAGGTTTTATGTATTGTGTACATATTTATATCATAAATGAATCATTTCTTGGTTGAATTCTAGGTACATACATATGGACATAAGGAACATATATAGCAAGCCTATGTAAATATAAATTATAGTACATACAGCTCTGTAAAAAAGAGCTCTTATTTTCTTAATGTTGCATCTCTATGTGTATGGCAGATATTTTATTCCAGGCATTTCATCAAACAAAGCTGAGTTACCTGAATTTGTAGACTATAAATGGCACAAAGTCACCCAACAGCAATGTGAAAGACTAGTTTTTAGAAAGACATTTTTGTGCTCTCCCAGGCTCTGGCTGCTGATGGCAAAGCAGCATGAGCCAGAATTTGAACTTGCGATGCTCAGGAAACAGAGTCAGAGGGCAGAAGGCAGTTCTGATAGAACACTCCTAGTAATATTTAATTCCTAAATACAACCTCTCCAGCTCCTCCCCCTGGGCCCCCCTACAGTTGTGGAGTGTAATTCACTTTTACACCACTCCCATAAATGCAAATCATTTAGGCCTCCCTCATAGACAGCTATAAACATGCATTTGTTGGCAAGCTGAGAACTACAGAACCAACATGTGAAGTGCAAGCAGCATGTGGACTGAAGCAGTAAAGCAATATTAACTTTTATTAATATTAATAGTAACTGTTACAGACACTGTCTGCAAATAATAATGAATATATATATATATTAAAAGAATACTTCATTGCAAGCCTCATCCCATGCAGCCCTCTAACTGATCTGAAAACACTGAGCATGCAAGCGTAGAACAGGATGAATGATGCCACAGCACACACAGTCAGGCATGTGCTCTGCTTTCACATGGATTGCTTCCTACAGGCGCAACACATTTCATTGTCAGCATCCCTTTATTGTTTTGGAAAGTGAGAAGACGGTGGGGGCAACTGTAGGGACCTCTGGGGGCTGTTTTTCCATGGATGTTTACACACACAGACATCTATACCAACTCCCCCACCCCCACCACACCACACCACACCACACCACACACACACACACACACACACACACACACACACACACACACACACACACACACACAGACTCACGGTCTCACCTCTCTGAGCGGTTCGTTCAGTTCCTCCAGGATGCTCTCCTCATCAAACATCTTGCCCTGGTAGCGGTGCTCGTAGTAATCATGGATTTTTTGTCGGAAGTCTGCCGGAAGTTTGTGAAAGGACATGTACTGCTCCACTTGTTTGTACTGAGGGTGAAAGAAGAAAAAAAAAACAGAAGGGAATGAGAGGCAGGGTTTAAAAAAACACACAAGCACCCAAACACATAATCACACATGTACATGTGGTTGTGTTACGTGTGGCTGTGTATGTACATATATATCAGATTTGTTTAAGTACTTGCATGTAAAAATACTAATATGTCCCATAATGACTGGTTTCATATTTGGGGGCAGTGAGGACATGTTCACCCCATGTCTAGCTTTTGTTCAAATGCATCATTATGCATTCATATATATATATATATATATATATATATATATATATATATATATGTATATATATATATATATATATATATATATATATATATGGAGAGAGAGAGAGAGAGAGAGAGAGAGAGGCTAGCATTAGGCTTTTGAAAATGTCTTCCCAAAGTCCCGAAGACCTCAACTTTATTGAAAATATGTGAACTGTGCTTATATATATATATATATGTGAACTGGCCTTACAAGTTAATGTTAGTTAATGTTATTGGCCTATATATATATATATATATATATATAATAGCAGGATAAAGTAGGCTAACATAAGGCTTTTGAAAGTCCTTCCCGAAGTCCTGACCTCAACCCGAAAATATGTGGACTGTGCTTAAAAGTCAGGGAGTTAATGTTATTGGCTATTTGGAGGTGCAGCCACTTTGCCATGGTCTAGAAGAAGTCCCAACTGTGCTTCAGAATTGGGTCAGTGCCAGAAGACCAACTCATTTAATTGAAATCTACCATTTCTGCCAATAGGAGTAAGTCGAATGTCCAACCAGAATTCTGCCAGGCATCTACTACAAGTGCAGCTTGCTAAGGGATAATTTGACCAAATGTCAGGTGTGTTGATTTCAGTACCTGTATATTATAAAAGAAATCCTCTAAACCCAATGCTGACCTTAACCTAAGCAACCAAACACCCTGGTTTGTCCTGTTTTTGCTGTTGTATTCAACAAAGTCAGCACCTGTATCCCCCGAAACTCTCTGAGCACACACACAAACAGCAGATGCAGCATTGCTGACCTTATATGGTATCATCATTAACTAATGAGGCAAACATCCCTCAGACTGGGCTATTTGCAGGGACAGAAGGAGAACAGCCATGTTCTAAGGATTTATGTTAAAATAAACCTGGAAGAAACGAGGCCGCGCCAGGCTCCAGTACTCCCGGGGATAGCGTTAACTTTGGAGGCAACACGTACACATCCTGTGCATTTGTGTCGTACCTGTGCAGAGTTTGCAGCTTCTGCCGAAAGAGTAATAACTGCAACAAAAAGGCCACGCCAACCTCCAGCACCGCTGAGGTGAGGCATTAACCTTAAAGCAACATGTATGCGTCCTGTAAACAATTACTTTTCACTTAAGTGAAGGTTCTTCAGACTTTTAAAAGGTTCCTCACACTCATTCCTCATGGAACCAGAAGTGGTTCTTTTCTGGCATCGCCCAAAGAACTACTGGAAACAACCAGAAGAACCAGAAGAACCACAAGAAACCAACAACCAGAAGAAACATTGAATGAGCGAGTGGAAGCACAAGGTAGGTGTTTCTAATAAAGTGGCCAGTGAGTGGAAGCACAAGGTACGTGTTTCTAATAAAGTGGCCAGCGAGTGGAAGCACAAGGTAGGTGTTTCTAATAAAGTGGCCAGCGAGTGGATGCACAAGGTACGTGTTTCTAATAAAGTGGCCAGTGAGTGGATGCACAAGGTACGTGTTTCTAATAAAGTGGCTAGCGAGTGTATGCACAAGGTAGGTGTTTCTAATAAAGTGGCCAGCAAGTGGAAGCTCAAGGTATGTGTTTCTGATAAAGTGGCCAGTGAGTGTACAGAAAAACAATGTATATGTTTCTGATAAAGTGGCCAGCGAGTGGATGCACAAGGTAGGTGTTTCTAATAAAGTGGCCAGCGAGTGGAAGCAGAAGGTAGGTGTTTCTAATAAAGTGGCCAGTGAGTGGAAGCACAAGGTAGGTGTTTCTAATAAAGTGGCTAGCGAGTGTATGCACAAGGTAGGTGTTTCTAATAAAGTGGCCAGCAAGTGGAAGCTCAAGGTATGTGTTTCTAATAAAGTGGCCAACGATTGGATGCACAAGGTAGGTGTTTCTGATAAAGTGGCCAGTGAGTGTACAGAAAAACACTGTATATGTTTCTGATAAAGTGGCCAGCGAGTGGATGCACAAGGTAGGTGTTTCTAATAAAGTGGCCAGCGAGTGTAAGCAGAAGGTAGGTATTTCTAATAAAGTGGCCAGTGAGTGGAAGCACAAGGTAGGTGTTTCTAATAAAGTGGCCAGCGAGTGGATGCACAAGGTACGTGTTTCTAATAAAGTGGCCAGCAAGTGGTTGCACAAAGTACGTGTTTCTAATTAAGTCGTCATCAAGTGGATGCACAAGGAAGGTGTTTCTAATAAAGTGGCCAGCAAGTGGAAGCACAAGGTAAGTGTTTACCTGTAGACAGAAGAGAGAACAGGCCAATTTTATGTACCTAGGTACTCGTTCCCTTCCTAAAATGTTTTACAGCTCCATTCACACAAGTTCTCTCCAGTTTAAAATGAACCATTAAGCCACTCTCCTTTTTGTAACAAGACACACTGATTGATGAGCATTGCTTTGAAAAAAGAAAGCAGGGCAGTGATGGCTCAATAGCTCACTGCGCCCATTGATGGCTTGATAAAGGTAAATGTGTTTAGTGGAGGACTGAAGGGGAAGAGAGTGAGAGAGAAGGCAGGAGAAAGAGAGAGAGAGACAGAGAGAGAGAAAGAGGAAAGAGAGATTGACCCTTCTTCATTAAGGCCACTTGGCTGGACTGATATTCCTCAAGGTGACGTCAATGAAACAGCCTGCTCACCCCCACCCCCTCCTCATTTCATACAGGACTGAATCCAAGCGGAAAAGAATAAGCAACTGAACCGTTTACCGACAGGCGTGAGCAGGACAATATGTCATTTTCTGCAACGCTTCCATTTCCGTATGGATTAGCGGCTTAGCAACTCATTCCAGGGTCTCAGCACTGCGTTTGTGATGGGCTAAGGGGAAGCTTTCGGGGGAAAGTTTATTGCTCGTCTGCAGCAGACCTCAGCGCTAATGTGATCATTTTCAACAAGCTTTGGACAAATTAAACAACAATAGAGTTCACTTATTTTTTCAAGCAGGGAATTTGGTAAAGCCTCTTGTCTAGTAGGACTAGGTTATTCAAAGATATGGGTATCTGAATCCATGGATATGATGGATTATATGGATGTAACTTACTTTATGGTGTATTCCGGTGGTTGTCTGCAAGTTGTCGGTAACTGGTAAATTTGTCATGTGGGCAATGTGCGTGCCTGCTGGAATTGAACAATGTTCCCGTGGTATCAGAAAATGTGATTCATTGGCAATGTGCTGGCAATCGACCTGAGTAGCTTTGGTGGACGTGCATGGAAATACTTCGACAATTCGTACTTAGGGAAACATCCGAGCCATAATGCAGGCTACACGCTATGAGACACAAGGTACAGTTGCTTCGGCAGTGACTTGGGAAAACATCCAAGCCACTATGAAAGGTTCCCCAGGCCTGCTGCCAAAGTGACTCTACATTTACATCTACATTGCAGCTTGGATGTTTCCTCCAGCCACTGCTGAAGTAACTCCACATATTGGCTTGGCTGTTTCCCGAGGCCTGCTGCCGAAGCAGCTCGTCATTGTTGCTTGGATAACATGCCAGGCCTGCCACCAGAGCGGCTCTGCCTTGTGGCTCAGTTGTCTTCCCAGGCCCGCTGCCGAAGCTACTCTGCATCATGGCTCAGATGTTCTCCAAGTTTCACTACTTAAGTGACTCTATGTTACAGCTTGAGTTACTCTATATTGGGTATTATCATCGGATATTATCAGAAGCACACTGCTGGAATGAATCTACATCGTGGCTGGGAGCCCTCCCATACTGCCCGCCGGAGTGACTGTACTTCGTTGCTCTGAAGCCCTTTTAGGCTGAGCAACACTTTCTGAGCAAACTTATAAGGATGTAATCTGGGCCAGCTGAGAGACTTTACACCTTAGTCTGGGGAGCTTATTGGACCTTTCTGGACCATTAAATCCAAATCATAATGAATAAATGCTCTTTTTCCCTCTTCTAACCCTGGTGTCTTGTCCAGTGGGTGCCTTATGCCCAATGAACAGGTAGGCTCCAGACCCATGAATGAATGAATGAATTTCTAAATTGGTCTAGATTAAAAGGTTAGAATCTGAATGGTTGATATGATATTCCTGTCCTTAAATTATTCATATTAAATGCCATCAAATGCTTACAGCATGCTTTTGTAATTTGCCATCATACAATTACATCTAGGGTTAAAATCCTACCTCCTAGAGGTTGTGTGTATCTGTGTGTGTGTGTGTGTGTGTGTGTGTGTGTGTGTGTGTGTGTTTGTATAGTGTTGAGTGATTTATAGGTGTGTTTGTGTGTGCCAGAGGCCAGACTGTCAGCAGGATTATAGTGAGATGTGTGGTGGCAGTTAAGCTCAGGGACAGAGACTGCTGCTCCATGCCAGCCCCTGTCTGTCTGATTTACAGCACAGCTGCACATAAACACAGCACTCAACAGGCAGGAATACATAGGCCAAAGCACATATTGCTTTAGCCAACAAAATACACACACAAATCCCCTAAACATTCGCGTGGTGGGGGGCTATGCACCATGGTTGATACCCACCATAGACGTTACATGGGGTAGAAATGCACAACAAGCAGCTTTCATATTAAAAAAACTGTATACACATCATTTTAGAGAACACAGTTCCACTGCTCTGCAGTTCAATGCTGGGGGGCATTATACTCCCCTCGCCCACGCCTGACATTAGGCATGGTGCCAATACGTTCATGTTTATCTGTTCCTGAGAGTCCTATTCTATTGGCAGAGACTAGACAAGCTGTGTGTACTGTATCAGCAAAGGGTGTAACCTAAAGTAGCATGCATTAAAAGGGGTGTCCACAAACATTAGGACATATAGTGCAGATGTAATTTTTTTCACTTCTCACTTTCACTTATAGTAAAAATAACCATTGGCCACTTTATTAGAAACAGTCTGGTTTGTAGCCCCACCTTGCTGGTGTACAGTTAGAAACAGTAAAACTGAAGCCAAATTATACTCTAGCCCTTCATCAGTGGTCAGTGTGGTCAGTTTCTGATCACAGAGATGCCCTTGACTGGATTATTTTTGGATGGTGTTCCCACTCTTAACCTAGCAGTGATACACAAACCCTCCTGGCTGATACACTTGTACCAACACCACACACACACACACACACACACACTGCTGTGTCAACACCATGTAAGTGCCACTGACACTGTAGTGTTGAGACGAGAATATCAAGACAACCTCAGTCCTGTAGTCAGACACAGACCAGTAAGGAATGCAGTAGAAAGTGCTTGATAAACTGACCTCTCTGTGGTACAGCCACAAATGCATTCTAGCAGCCATTGTGAGGATGGATGACCTTTACAGAAGGCTGGTAAAAAAAAAAGGAAAAACCTAAACATCCAACCTAGTGAAATATTTATTTTGCATGGTGTGTTATAGTTGGGTATGGATGGACTGGTCATTTATACATGACAATGAATGGAACAGGTGTTTCAAAAAGTGTCCAGTGGGGGTATAGAGATTGTCAGAAAGATAGGGACTGCACAAGCACAATGTTTTTAAGTAATTCCATTAGAACAGCATTCAGTAGTTGGTGTGGTGCAACAGATAATACCACTACCTGCCAGTGAGCTACCACATCACATGTAAGACTGGGGTTCGATTCCCAGTCTGGGTGACTATACAGTGCTACACCAATAAGAGCCCTTGGGTAAGACTCCTAACACTACATTGACCCACCTCTGTAATATGAGTAATCTTGTAAGTTGCTGTGGATAAGAGCGTCAGCTAAATGTCATAAATGTAAGCAATTAGGTTGCGTTCAAAAAAAGTATTAGGACATCTGCTCATTCATTGTTTCTTCTGAAATCAAGGGTATTAAAATTGTCCTGCTTTTGTTGGAGTAACTGTCTCTACTGCCTAGGGAAGGCTGTTGCTGCATTTAGCAACATAAAAAAAAGCATTAGTGAGGTCAGGATGTTGGATGACCACCACCCCCACCTTATACGCAACTCCCTAATTCAACCCTCCCAAAAGTATTGGATGGAGCACCATAATTCCAGAGAACACAGTTCAATGCCCCTCTAGAACCCATCTAGAAAAAATGCCTGGCATTAGGCTTGAAGGTTCATGTTTATCTGTTCTAGAGAATCCTCTAGGGGAATCTGTGTCAGCAATGAGTGCAACTTAAAGTGGCTGAAGGAGTTCATTAGGAGGGGTGTCCACAAACATTAGGACATATAGAGATAGGGTAGGTTTTTGAGACTATACTTACTATTTTATACTAAAACTCAATGGTTCTATAGCGAGGATGTAATGATGCATTCCATGTACCTTGGAAGTCGGATTTCGGGGCTAGGAATGGTGTCACATCCCACTTTTAGCACTGTTACTGCTGTACTGATACCAGTTGATAATGCATTATACAGTATTTTGTGCATCCAAACAGAGAGCAGTACGGTCAGACAGCACTGAGTAATACTCTAAAACTGCATAATTCTCCTGCTTTTATTACTGTTGATGTGGGGTTGGTGAGGCTCTCCTGACTTTCCGATGGTAAGTTGTGGTGCGTTCCAGTTGAAATTCTTGGAAATTCTTGGATCTCAGAAAATCCAACATCCAAGTTCAAATGATACACAGCATAATGTCGTAGTATAATTGTGCTCACTTGACTTCACTTGACTGTTGACTATGTACTTTTACACTTAAACTCAGTGTTCGCTACTGTACTGTGGTGCATATAAGAGGGCATGGCATAACTAGGTTCACTGTTGTGTCTCACTGTGTATGGTAGCTGCCTTAGCTAGCTGGCTAATTGCTAAGTTAGCTCCAAGCTAAGCGCTACTATTAACCACGGCAGTTATGAACTTTTTTGATGTGACTGCTTGTGCAAGCAAGTTAGCTAACATTAGCATGCTAACTGCACCACAATGTAGCACTTTTTTCTGGTCCAGCCTCAGTCAGTACCCATGTCGCAACGTGCACAGTTACACAACAGCCATGACATGCATGAAGATGCTGCTCCTCCATAACTCCAACTCCTCTAGCCCCTCAGACCAAAACACCACTGCAGGCTTAGCCACAGCACAGGGCTGAGAGTTTTTAGCCACGAGTGACTGCTGCTCTTTCTTTTTTCACACTGCACAAATACGACAAGCCACAAATAGAGAGCGTGTAAAATGGGCCTTGGAAATGTACAGCCCCTCGTGGTGACAGATCATGGTGCGCTGAGAGAGGGGTAGCGGATGAGCAATGGGACTGATCTATAGAGAAGGCCGTGTGGGTATTACCAACGCCCCCAGTGTGACCTTCACTGCTGCCTCCAGCTCTGTCAATGGGCCGAGAGAGATATATAGAAAGGAAGACAGGGAGGGAGAGAGGGAGAGAGAGAGAGAGAGAGAGAGAGAGAGAGAGAGAGGTAAAGATCAAGAAAGGGAGGAGGGGAGAGTGGAAGAAGAAGAGAGGGAACAAGAAGAGTGGCTGGCGGAGGCCAAACATCTTGGAGTGAATAATTGAGAGGAGGAAGCGTCCCTGCAGCTCTGAGCATCACACTGTTCCTCAGGGGCCACATTATACACTTTTCCTTCCCCTTGAGCACCAGGCTAATGCTAATGGCTCTGCTGACATGACAGTGCATGTGTATTAGGGTCAGATGAGGCCAGACATGTTATCATAGAGGGCAGATATCGATATTAAAAATGAATGCTCAATTGTATGAACAGTAATCTAGGCCTATGAATCAGCAGTAAGAACTACTACAAACAGTGCAGACCACGTTTAACCATGACCAAAAGCACAGCAGTGACCCTCAGAAAGCTAAAGGAATCCCATCCAATGTGGTTATGTTTTTAGCTCTAGATAAACAGCCCTTTTCTGATGTTTCCACTCTGAGCTCCACAGTGCAGTTCTGCACAGGACTTTACAGGCTCTCTGAATCCTAATCAATCACACATCCTCATAATGTTTCTGTGGGTGTTCCGATAAATCAGTGTTCAATGAATAAAGCGAAGCAGTCTAGTTCAACCAGGTTCAGCCATGTTCAACTCCTCGGCTGGGTTCTCCTCAGACATTCTTCCTGTAGTTGCTGACCAGTCATCAGATTCAAACCCCTGACGCTGGCCTACAAAGCCAAGAATGGACCAGACCCTCCATACTTGATGGTGATGGTCAAAAGCCGATCCGCATCAAGAGCCCTTCCAGCTTCAAATACGGCTCGGCTCGACCCGTCATCCCTTAAGATCCACAGAAGACAAGCGTCCAGGCTTTTTTTGTGTCCTGGCGAACTTCTCCTGGGTGTCCAAGCAGCAGAGTTGTTTGCTGTCTTCAAACACCCATATCTTCCGAGAGTCCTTGGGGCGAAGTGTAGCGTTGAGAGTTGTGGGCTCCATACTGACTTTTATATTTAGTAGTATCTGATCTTAGAGGTCTCTTTTGCATCCTAGGGATATTTACTAATTAAACAGTGAAACACTTTGGATACGAGCATCTGCTCAGTGCCTTCAATATAAATGTAAATGTAGTTGAAGAAAATAAAATTATTTAAGTGACAATTAGGCAGATTCATCTTTTACAATATAATATTGTATAATATAATACTGGCCTTTAGTTCGCATCCTGCTGCCATATGGTGGTTGTGTCCAAGGAAAGCAAAAAATCGAATGTACAAAACGTTTATAGAACGTTTACATTTATAGAATGCTAGTCCTTAGCTCAGATTGTAGGAGAGTTTATATACAGTAGCTGCAGGTCATTTCAAATCTGAGCAGTGAAAATGCTAATGTCCACATTCGTTCATCCTCCACTGCCTCCAGGTAAAGAAAAACAACAACATGGAGGAAATGCCACAGAAATAATATTATATGACTCCATTTTGTTCTCTCTCAGAGTCTCTATCTCTCTCTCTTTGACTCTCTCTCCTCTCCATGTGCAGTAGAGCTATCTGTCAGCAGTGTGTTTGCTAGTTGTGTGAGATTGCGAATCCCCAGTGAATCTGTTAGGGACTCAACACAGCAGGCTAAACTTCCCTCTGCAAACACACATATGCACATGTGTGTTTTTTTATACAGTGTCAGGCTGTGCTGTAATTTGTTTTTACCTTTTTTTATAGAAGACAACCCCCTCCCACCACCCAAGACTGCCTGTTGACAAGCAAATCATTTTTACTGTAATAAGGCCGGAATACACTCCAGTTTCAAAGGAACTAGAGTGTAGAGCAGTTACAGAGAGCTTCATAACAGCACGTCTCACACTATATTGAAAACGCTCTTCTGGGAAATCAGCATTCAGAACACTTTTGCGATTGAGAAATGAGCGTGGCCGTGATTTCGGTCACAGAGAGTGCTGTTGGTCGTTAAAGTGAGATTTGGAGAATAGTCTATCGTAAAATCAAATATGGCCAGTGAGATAATACCATAAAATATGTAATGGCAAATATGATCATAAGTAAACTACTCAGAATCCATATTCCATACTATTTTCATAGTATTCACTTTTATAACCATCATACTGGTTTTCACTTGTTGCCATAATGTGAAGTCCAAATATTTGTGGACACCCCTTCTAATGAATGGATTCAGCTACTTTACCTTGCACCTATTGCTGACACAGCTTGACTAGTCCTTGTAGAGAAGTATTTATAGTACAATAGGACTCTCTAGAGCAGATAAACACAGACAACCTGTTGGCATCATGCCTATAGCCAGGTGTGGGTTAGAGTGGTATAAAGCTCCCCAGCATTGAGCTGTGGAGCAGTGGAACTGTGTTCTGAATGATGGTTCTTGCTCCATCCAATACTTTTGGGATGAGTTGGGGGTGAGGTGGGGTGGTGATCATTCAACATCCTGATCTCACTATCGGTCTTATCGCTGATTTGCAATCATATCAAAATCTAGTAGAAAGCCTTCTTCATTGGACAGTAGAGACAGTTACTCCAAACAAATGCAGGATAAACTATTATTTTTTTAATCCCCTTGATTTTGGAAGAAAGAATAAATAAGCAGGTGTCCCAATACTTTTGGCCATATATATATATATATATATATATTATACACAAAGCGGTTTACCAGCAAAATGCTGTTACCAAGGTTGCTGCTTTAGATTTGCTTGTATAGTCAGGATTTTCATTATATTCATTAATATATTAACATACACACACATACACACACACACACACATACACACACATACACACACATACACACACATACACACATACACACACATACACACACATACACACACATACACACATACACACACATACACACACATACACACCAACATCTCTTATTTTCTCTTTGCGTTTCTTTTTCTTAGAAAAAGCCACCCAGCCCCTTACCTTTCTTGAGCAATTGTAAATGCACTACACGGAGTCACAAGGGCACCACATTGATCCCTATTTAAAGATTTTCTAATCCTGCAGCAAAAACAAAACACTTCAGTCCGGCCGTCAGCCATCAGCTAAGTGGAAAATATGGAAGGCGGTGTGTCTGCTACACTGCTAAGCCTTTAGCATGACATAACTGCAGTCTGTGCTGTGTGTGTGTGTGTGTGTGTGTGTGTGTGTGTGTGTGTGTGTGTGTGTGCATATATAGCACTGTGTGAATGTCTTAGGCTGGCGGACACAATTAGGTTTAATGCTACTTTCTGACTGTGATTTTCATTCTACATTTACATTAGAATGAATAATTGTGATTTTCAGTCATGCAGCCAGTCAGCAAGCGAAATTGCCTCCTCCTTGCATTACAGTTCTTTTGCTTCTAATATAGCCTGTGTATGCTTCTTGTCACCACACTTCTTAGGTTACCATTATTCACAGTTGATGGATATTCTTTTATATGTGTAGGATATCCGTTGCATTGTATGTATTGAGTCTGTGCTCAATGCATTGTTTGACATCAGAATAAACCTCTCCCTCTAGTCTCCTGACTCTTCTTCCTGGCTCAAGAATCTACTATACAGCACAGCATATAGACGTCCAGTAAAAAATAGGCTCAAAGCTTAACCTACGTAATGCAGAAAGGCATGCATTTACTCAGTAACTACAGGGACTTCTGTACAAACTGGTGGGGCTATTCTTTGGTAACAGAATTTTAAAAGAACACTTTAGGCCTGTCAACAGTCCATAGGATGTTTAAGGGGTCAAAGCTGAAATGTGTGTGTGTTGTTTCAGAGTGTAAAGGGCTCTCAAACAAAAGCATTTGTCTTGTGCTTGACTGGTCTTGAGAAAAAAGTTCCAAGTCCTCTTCACAAGGCCGTGGCAGTTAATGTGTGGTGTTGACCAGGACACAAGAGCTACAAATGCAGTTATGTATGGGTTACTGTCTTGTTAGGCCTTCTTGCTACGTTGCTGTACTACTGTATTAGTGTTTGCTCAGATACAACGTTCACATTTCCGTTGCTGGACTTGGACTGCATAGTGCTGTACAGGTGTGTTCATATTAGCAGCATGCTAACCCTCCTGTTGCTCTGTTGCAGTGGCCTCCTGCTGAATGAGGAGCTCATCTAATTTGAGGCCCCTTGGAGCTCGGCGTGGGGGGATGTTTAATTCATCCCTCTGATTCTGGAAGAAATCAGTTCATTACAATACTGAGCACAGCTCTGGCTGCAGGCGGAAAGGCTGAGCCGAAATCGGCCTGCCCCGCAGCTATGCGCTGGGCTACCGGCCGCCCGTACCCTTTTTAAAGTTTAAAGTTAAAGCAGTCAATGTCACCAGGAACTTCTAAGCCCAGGTGCTATATCAATGCCACCTTTAGAAAGGAACAGGTAAGATAACTGTTACTAAGAAGAACAATTTGTCTGAAGTGTGGATCTGCACTGAAGCTAAGAGGCTAATCCGGCTAATTACTAGAACTTCACTGTCATTTATGTCAGTTTTTAATTAATTATCTGGATTAGCTCTTAGCTCTTAGCTTCAGTTGTGTTAATTGAATGCCTTAATTACTACATCCATGCCTCCAAACATGTTTATAGATTTGCCGAAGTGTGCCGTATAGCTAAAAACAGCACCAGCCATCTTGAAGCATTAATATTTTCTGCACTTTTGTCCATTTCTGTAGATAACATTATACACTATATGTCCAAATGTTTGTGGACCCCCTTCTAATGATTGCATTCAGGTACTGTATTCAGGGGCCGTGTCTAGTCCCTGTAGAGAAGTATCTCCAGCAGATAAACATGGACCTATTGCCAGGTGTGGGCTGGAAGGCTAGAAAGCCCCCCAGCCTTGATGTGGAGCAGTGGAGCTGCATTCTCTGGAATGATGGTGCTCCACCATCCAACTGGGGAGTTGGGGGTGAGGCAGGGAGGGTATAACAGTAACTGTAATGGCAGAAATAGGTACGGTTTTCATCATGCTCTAATGGCTTACCTGAGTCAGGACTGCAAGTTGGCCGTGAGTCTCACACTCTTATGCCAAATCTGCCATTTCCACACTTTTTTGACCTCTAGTTCCTATCCAAAACTGCAGAACCTCTAAATGCATTTGATTGCAGATTTACCATGGATTTCACTACTTAAACACAATGGACTGTCAACCATGGCCTTCTGAAAGAGTTAAGAAGAGCACCCCAACCCCTCGTTCAGCCAGCCACCTGCAGGGTAGACAGACGCTAACAATCTCAATTACATTTTGTAACACTGCCACAGGGATTTGTTCCTTTGGAGCCATCAGAAATCTCTGATTTCTGAAAAAGTGAGGGGATATAGGCCACACCGGCTCCCCTGTAGCTCTGGCCCTCGTTGTGTCGCTCTGAAGCTCTTAGCTGAGCTGCCTATTTAAAATGCAATACTCGCCAGTGAACTAACCTCAAGAATACTAAGTATTTTCCTGTCAACAATCTCTCATTATGAAAATGCCGGTCATATCTAGGGTCACTGTGGTGGGCGTTGTACTAAATAATGCAGTAGTGCTCCGTGCTAATGAGGGGACTATGCTTAACCATCTAGCAGCAGCTAAATCTAGAAGTACAGGAGTATGACACCTCCATAACGTTGGGCCTGCAAAACAGCACTTTCCCAAACTAGGATGAACATTTATGTGTTATTCACAGTTTTGCTTTTGCCACAAAAAAAGACCTCCCCCCTCCAGTGTGCCTTCGACTGAGAATTAAAGGCAAATGGACTGAATGACCAAACACATCATGGCGACTGATATAATCTTGAAGACATTTCACTACTCATCTGAGAGACTTCATCAGTTCAAATTAGTGGTGATGAGCTTTCTGGCATTTAAGTCTCTGTGGCTGATTCACACCCTCAATGTCATGGAACTCATTAAAGTCACATGACCGTGTAGAAAAGTCTGGAGGTGTGAAGTTCTGCAGTGTGAAACTGCTGGCGGGTGGTGGTGGGGGTGGGGGTGTATTACGACAGCACTGCAAGTTGCTGACAGGTGTGGCGAAACCTGGGTCTAGATTGAAGGCCAGAATCTGCTCCTTAGATGTAGTTCGGTTCCTTTGGTCCGAAATAAGCAAGAACATTTGGAAATTAACCAAAATGTGACCACGGGTCCTGTGAGATGTACGCAGTGACAGGTGGGATTTAAGCACCGTCACCGGGATTTAAGTAGTCATAGCCGGCAAACATCATGTCGGGTCTTATCTCTCACTGGGAGAAGCAGAGCTCGGGCGGATAGGTCACTGGCTGTTTGGGGACGTGCAAGTGAAGTGCAGAGCATCTAAACTCTGGACCCTTAAACCTGACTGAAATCACATCATTTTGATATCAGTAGTAAACCACAAAACTTCAACTTCAATGTAACTACACCCCAATTCACGCAAAATCTTTCTTGAGGCAACAACACTAATAAACGCAATTCTAATGGTGGCTAGTTTTGATACACTGTGCAGTGTGGTAGTATCTGGTTTGGGACCCAGCCCAACTAACCTAAAGCACCAGGCAGAAGTTGCTAAAGCAGACAAATGTGGGCAGGACTGCATGGAGATTCACTCATTCACAGCTCTGGCTGCAAGAACGCCCATAAAACAGCCATCTCGATGCCTTTGGTTTATATAGTGTTCATACTTCAAATGAAACCGCCCCTGCTCAGGTGGTCCCGGTCCGCTTGTTTGGTGCGCACCAGAGTTGGAACGGCAGCGCTCTTACACTTACTCTAACGAACTAACGAAGCAGAATTCTGCTGACAAGTATAAACACACCCTTACAGTTAACCGTTACCTTCACATTGGTTAGAGGGGTATAAAGCCCCCCAGCATTGAGCTATGGAGCAGTGGAACTGTGTTCTGTGGAATGATGGTGCTCCACCCAATACTTTTGGGAGGAGATGGGGGGTTGGGGATGAGGTGGGGCGGTGATCATCCAACCTTGTGACCTCACTAACACTTCTGTTGCTGAATGCAATCAACTGCTCACAGCAATGGTACGGAGGTAACTGGCGGTCCAAATTGGGGTGAAAATAAGTGAAAATCTGATCAAATAAAAAACTAACAAACAAGCAAACAAAAAAACTTGTAAAGCTTCTTGGCTTCTTCAACAAAAAGTGGGTTCTCTAGGCATTGCTAGAAAAAGGCCTTTTTTGACTTTTTTTTTTTATGGAAATATACAACAGTTAAGGGCTATAAACTCACCAGAGGTTATGCTTTTACAGTTTTGTCACAACAGCTAGAAGAGCATGTAATCTAGGTTGTGCTCCAGCAATGCTCTAATAGGCCTCTTGAGGACCACTACTAGAATGCAGGGCCGCATCCCTTGGGTTTTTATTTCCCCACTACACTGTTTAAAGTAGCCAGTTATGGCGGGATATGTGCTGTGCATTTTTCTTTGACTCTCCAAGGCCAGCTTGTTCCTGGGAGCTGATCCACCTTCGCACCACATAAGTCATTCAGTTATTGACAATGTAGATGAAATATTGAAACGATTAAGAGCACAGTTCACTACGAGTATGCAATTAAAGGCCCGCAGCCACTGCGAAGGGACTTGTGGGATCAATTGGCTATAGGGTGCTGTGTATTTTTAGCTGTGTGTAGACTGGAGTAATGGCAAGGGGCCATATTAGATAAATGGCTAGAAATGGAGGAAAATAGGTGATAAGCGATAAGAGGAGATGTGGCACATGGAAGACAAATGACTGCTGGGGGTTAGCAATGGGGAAAGAGAGGGAGCGAGAGAGGGAGAGAGAAAGAGAGAGAGAGAGAGAGAGAGTCATTCTTCATGTGTGGCTCCTCAGGCTGTACTGTACTGGATTGCAGCTGCTTCTGAGAAAGCCCAGTGGACCCACACATGGAGCTTCCAGAGTGGAACACTTACAGCTCCAAGCAGCCTTAAGTAGTCCATTCCAATATTTTCAGTCTGAGCAACTTTTGCTGTCACGCACATTTTTAGATAAAATATTATTCCATTCAATTATAATTGTATTATTTATTTTTTATTATTTAATTATGGTTGCAAAAAAATATATAATAATAAAATATAATGTAATAAAAATATTTTATTGACTAAAATGAATTTTATTTTATTTTATTTTATTTTTTATTAATCACTTATGATACCACTGCAATCTTACAACAGCATAGCAACAACCTAGCAACCCCACAGGGATCAACTAAAATACAATAGTACCTACCAACACTACAGTACCTATCTAGCAACTGATAGCAACCACCTCGCACCATCATAGCAACCACCTGGAAGACCATAGCAACCACTTTGCAACCACTAAGCAATACCATGGCAACTACCTGGGATACCATAGTGACCACTATGCAACACCAAATCAACCACCTAGGACACCACTGCATCAACCTTGCAACATTATACCAACAACCTAGCAACCATTAAGCAACACCATAGCGATCACCTGAAATACAATTGCAACCACTGGGTAACACTGTAGTACTGATAACCATCTGGAGCTCAACCACGAGACCTAAGCAATCACTTTGCAACAACTTAGTAACCACTTTGCAACACAAAAGCAACCACCTGGGTGGAATACAGTAGCGACCACTTAGCAAGAAACCATATCATAGCAACTGCCTAGCAACCACCAGAAATACCATAGTAACCACCTGCCAAGCAATCTAGCCCTAAACTGAAGAGTAAACAAATTGAGGGGGAGGAACACTGACTAAATCTAACATGATATTTAATCAGTTTCAGCTGCAGCTCACTTACTCATGTTATTGAGGCTCAGCTTAATATGTATTGTTGATCAAACTGAGAAGAAGTTACCTCTCTGTAATCAGTTTCATTTGGTCCAATTATAACTACATCATGTAATGAATAGAATAGAATAGAATAGAATAGTGAAACTAGATTGTCCTTGTCTGAAAATGTATATCTGGCTTCACCAGGATTCATACTAAAAATAATACATACATTAATAGTGAAGAAAATTATGTACATACAAAAACAAACAAACTAAGAGCTGATATCACAGCAATTACAATACAACAAAAATTAACTGCCTTTTCATTAAATCAACAAGTCATTTGGAAAATTCTGTGAAGAATAAATGAATTCTTAAAATATTTCCTGTGGCCTGAGGTCCCCTATAGCGCTTTCCAGAAGGAAGCAAATCAAAAATGTTTAACAGTGCAGAACAGAGCAGATCACCAAGCAAGAGCGTGACCACTTGGTTTGGTAGACAACAGTGCCTCTTCATTTCCTGCACTTACTTCCCTTATTTCCTTACATTCTTTCCTTATTTCAAGCTTTTAGCAAAATTCTCTGCTGAGCACCTGCGGGAAGTCAGCATCTACTGAAGGTCTATTCAGCACAAACCGCGGCAGCTTCACCTGAACTCAAGTCTCAGCGAGCCGGAGACATCGGATCAGAATCTGATTGTGAAATGAAAAGGATCATCTAAGTTCAATTACATTTTCATCAGTATCGATCGAGCCTGGAGCTCAGGAAAGCACGGGAGTCACTGTGAAGACTGACTCAAGGGTCACAAAATAAAATAACAGCAACTGAACGATGAACAGAGCTGCTCTGTCCGGCCTGCACTCTTACAAATAAGGGTGCTACAAAGAGTTCCTCTACAAAGGGTTCATCTTGGGTGGCTTGGCCTTGGTCTAGATATAGTCCTGATACTCAAGATGCGTGATGTCAGCAGGTGTAAACGGGGTCTCAGACCAACTACTGAAGTGGTTTGAGTGATGGGATCTGTATCTGGTTTAAATGAGTCTCTGCCTTATCCAGATATAATCCTGATGCTCAATATGCATCAAGTGGCCAAGTGTGTAAACAGGGCCTTTTTACAACTGCAACAGTTTGCCTGGCCAAATCCACAGGAACCTGGCCTGTCTGTCTCTAGAGGAAAAGCAGATCTCTCTCTCTCTCTCTCTCTCTCTCTCTCTCTCCATCTGCTCTAATGAATCTGACTCGCCCTCAATCTTTTACGATCCAATCTGTCTCTCCGTCTTTCATATTTACTACAGGCATCCAACACGGGTTTATAGAGGCTGTAAAACCACCCAGCACACGCATGCCCAGGTACACACAAGCTTCCGTTTTAGATTTTGAAGATACACTGAGCAGCTCTAGTTTCAATGTGGCGTTATATTATTATTAGTATTGCAATTATTCCACAGTCTTACTGGATAGTGCTGTTATCCTGTTTGTGAGTGTGTGGCTAGCTAGCTGAAGATATGGTAAAGCTTGGGTTTGCAAGGGTTAGCTTTTAGCCTAGTACAGATACCCTCTTGCTTCCATGGCCTTTGCTATGTTGTGCACAGCTTTTGAGCTCCTCTCCTGCCAACAAACTTTGATAAGCTCTGCTCTGATTGGGTGATTTATAGCACTGCAACGGAGTGTCTCACTGGAGAGACATAGCATAGCACACAGCATAGCACATAGCATAGCGTAGCTTATGTGCAAATAGCAAAACATTTAAATTCTTTTTGGCAATCATTCCACAGTCCACACTAGATTGTGCCGTGTCTTGTCCTTCGATATGTGGCTAGCTAGCTGAAGATATGGTGAAGCTAGGGTTCGCTAGGGATAGCTTTTAGCCTAGCACAGATACCCTCTAGCTTCTATGACCTTCGCTTTGTCGCGCATCACTTTTGAGCTCCTTTTTACGGACACTGGCACAGGAAAACAAGGTCTCATGGTAGAAACCTGTATTTCCACAGCTAGCATAGTCTGGAGGTGATGAGCTGCTCTTTAGTATTAACAACACCATATTCTCCTAAAGTGGTCATTGCATTGCAGTTTTAGCGCTGAAAAGACTTTCACCAGGAGTAGGAGGGGTCAAGATGTTACGTAACAGTTTTGAGGTTTTGTTATTGGCCTGTTTTCCAGCTCTGTTTTGGTTATGCTGGATGCCATGTGCTGAAATCTCATTATTTAACTATGCTTAGATGTATGGTCAAAAATATTGGGACACCTGCTCATTTATTGTTTCTTCTGAAATCAATGGGATTAAAAGAGTTTTTTTTGGAGTAACTGTCTCTACTGTCTAGGAAAGGCTTTCTACTAGATTTTGAAGCATTGCGGTTAAGATTTGATTGCATTTTTAAACATGAGCGTTAGTGAGGTCAGGAGGTTGGATGGTCACCACCACCTCACACCATCTCCAACTCCCCACCTCATTCTAAAAGTACTGGATGGAGCACCATGATTCCAGAGAAATCAAGTCCACTGCTACATAACTTGACAGGGGGGCTTTTTACCCCTCTAGCCCACGCCTGGCATTAGGCATGGTGCCAACATGTTCATGTTTATCTGCTCTAGATAGTCCTATTCCATTGGCAGTACTTTTTTCGAGGGACTAGACAAGCTGTGTGTGTGCATTTACAAATCTGTGTCAGTATTGGGTGCATCTTAAAGTAGCTGAATGTGTTCAATAGAAGGGGTGTCTGCAAACATTTGGACACATAGTGTAAATACAGTTTTCCAATCTACAGCAACTATTAATAAGCATGCCTTTTCATTATCCTAAAAAAGTACAGTAAAACTTTCTACAGTTACTGTTGCTTCCAAACTTTCGGCCTGCAGAACCACACACCGCTGCACACCCACACACACTGCCACCAGAGCTGGAACTGTGGAGTAGGTCAAACACCTGAAGGAATCGCACACAGTAGACAAAATCATTTAGTGGAGCATATGTGGAGGGACGGGGTGGTGGGGTGGTGGGGTGTTGCGGATGGTGCTGTGTGTGTGTGTCACACTCTGTCTCCAGGCACTGTATGTTTATGTGTGGGTGCATTCTCAACCTTGCCTTCCCCCCCCCCACACACACACATACACACACACACAAACACACAGTGCAGTGAAAAATTACTTTCTCGATGTAAGGCAGCTTAAGGACACTGCAGGTTCCCCCATATGAATAATAAGTTCCCCTGAGGCACTATAGCAGTGTCCAGCGGTGTTCGGCATGAAAGCCGCTGATTGAAGAGACACACTGGGTACACACTGAGGGAGATCTGACTGTAGGCTCTGTGAGTCTGTTTCCAATTCCCAGAGTGAACCTTTAACAGTTTGCAGTGGAAAGTGTTCTGAACATTCAACAGAATTGACTGCCTTCTCTTCAGGGAGTCCTCAGCCAGAAACAATTCAAGAACCCATATTTTTCTAATATTCTTATACTATTTGTATTGCATTTGTACCTAATGTGGTTACCTGAAGCAGAATTACTTCGGCTGTGTTTTACAATATCTGATACATTAAAACATGCACAGGTTGGCCTATTGGATCGGTTCAGGATTGGCATTGCCATTTTCCACTGTTACGTAGTGTAGAATTAGCTTGCTTTTTCATTAGCATGCATTTAAGACTCATATACGTCCATGTCCATAAGTATTTGGACAGTGAGACAGGGAAGTTTTGCCGTTGTACACCACCTCAATGGATTTGAAATTAAGCAATCAAGCAAGATGTGATTGAAGTGTAGACTTCCAGCTTTGATTCAAGGGGTCTAACCAATTGCCAAAGTAACCAAAGTGCATTAACAGTTCATTAATTACAGTCATTTTTTACTTAGGCCCTTACTTTCACACACCTAAAAAATGAATAAAAAATGAAAGAAGCACAGAGGAGTTCCAAGTTCCAAGTGCTGGGAAACTCTCAATATGAGATTCAAATAGGTATTGAAGTGAAGGAGGCCTTTATTAGGCTGAAAAAAACTAAAAACTTAAGAAACTTTAGAAGTGGCCAAATCAACAATTTGGTAATTTAAAAAAAACAGAGAAAAAAAAGAAAGAGAGAGAAGGAGACACTGGCAAGCTCAGCAACACCAAAATGTCTGGAAGACCCCATTGCAACATATAGTCAAGTTGAGAACACTCTCGGGGAGGTGGGCGTATTCACATGCACTCAAAAATCCTTGTAGAATTGGATTTCTGCAGTTATCAGGTCATTCAAGTGGTCATGTTAACAGCATACTCTGATTTTCTTAGGCCCTGTTTACACCTGCCATTCACATCCGATCATAAGTGATCAGCACAAAGTACTGGTGTGAACGGGATACAACTCGCCTTGAGGACTCATTGTAATCCCATCACTCAAACCAAAGCCGAAAAATTTTTAATAACCACGTGACGTGAGACCGCCTGCCGTCTGCGCGAGTTAGCTGATCATGCTACAATAACAAACCAACTACTGGATGGAGACGATACATGTGGCTGGTGCGAAGGCAAAACTAGGTGCCTCATCTTGATAAATGACTTATTACTGCGCGCCAGGCCCCTCCTTCAGCAGGAGGGATGATGGAAATCCGAAATCCGAAAGGGGTTACAGGAGATGCATGTTAATGCCAGGTGTGAACAGGGCCTAAGATTGGAGTATGGTCTAGAGTTCTGATTAAGAGAGCTTGGTTTCTTAGTGCATTAATCATATTTCTTATTGCATGTAGACTTTTAACCAGAGTACATAGTACATCACAGCATCTCTGTATTTGTATTTGTACCTCAGTCCAGTTTATGAACTGGTTAATGAATTGTATCAAACCATGCTTACACAGTAAAGCAAGCACAGTTCAGTTATCTGTGTTTTCCGGCTCTTCAATTACAACATGTTGCTGTTAGAACTGCTGAGAACCTTAACTTCTACGTGTGAAATGAACTTCAGGTTCACCTAGAAGACATTTAACATCGCTAAGTGCCCTATAAGACCCGTAACATTGCTAAGAGAGAATGAAAGCTGGCAGCATAATGCAAAATGGAATAATGCTGATGTCGGTTCGCCGTCCTCATTCATTCACTGTTAGCCACGTTAGCATTTTTGGGCTGGAGGGCTCCTTTCAAAGAGCAGTGCTCCCTCTCAGCAGATGAATACTCTTCTTTTGGTGTCGCAGCACCATGAAACAGATTGGGTTGCAGCTCTAAGAGCTGAAAGGAAATGCCTGGTGCAGGATGTTTCCAGCAAAGTGTGTGTGTGGGGGGGGGGGGGGGGGGGGGGGCTGATTTGCTCTCCTGTAATAGTCACCTTCAGAGAATTCCCCAAAAACCAGCTCCAGAAATACAGTCCACAGTGCAGGCAAGCAGGCCACCACACCTCCCCCACATACCCTATAGCACTCGCTACCTCCCTCTCCCTCTCTCCCTCTCTCTCTCTCTCTCTCTCTTCCTCTATCTGCTCATTACGCCGCTCTCAAGGACACAAAGCCATAGCATACACACACATACATATATATCCACACACACACACAGCCTACGTCACCTTCAAAAGGACGTTGGCAGGACACTGATTTGCTGCCTCATCAATTTTAGCCAGCCTGTCCAGTGAGACAGTGTAATTTGCCCAGTGCACATGCCCAGACACACACACACACACTCACAATCCCACCAATATACACACATTGCATCTCAGGAGCATTTTACGTATACACCAAAACGCACACGCACACACAACAAGCCCCTTCTGTGTGTCCTCCACTACACCTTAAGCCACACCCACTTCCTATTCTTGATTAACATTCCCAATATAATATATGGAATGTCTCCGCTCATCTCTCAGTCTTTCTGCATGGTAACAGGACAGGGATTGGACGAGCCTGGTCACTTTGCCAGAGGTTATGGACACTATTAGGGTTAATAACACAGCAGTGCAGCAATTGAGGCTAATTCAGTCAGTTCCAGCAACATTGATAACAGGGTTGGTGCTGCCAATTCGACCACTGTGGCAGCTGGACGGCTAGACGCTGAAAAGAAAGCTGGCAGCTGGCCTTTAAGCAATAAGTAATCAGCACAGACAGTGCATAAAAATACGCTGGTGAATCAGCAGATACTCTAATGGTGCGAGAACAGCATACAACTGAGACTGCAGTAGTTTGTCTGTCGCCTGTTGCTTAGTGCCCTTGGACACAACATTTCACATTATATGTCCAAATATTTGTGGACACCCGTTCTACTGAATGCATTCAGCTGCTTTAAGTTGCACCCATTGTTGACAGAGATGTGCATATGCACACACACACACACACACACACACACACACACACACACACACACACACACACACACACACAACTTGGATCTAGTCCCTGTAGAGAGGCACTGCCAATAGACTAGAACTCTCAGGAGTAGATAGACATGAACCTGTTGGCACCATGCTGCCTAATGCCAGCTGTGGGCTAGAGGGGTATAAAGCCCCCCAGCATTGAGCCATGGAGCAGTGCAAGAACTGTGTTCTCATTCAACATCCTGACCTCACTAACACTTGTCACTGAATGCAATCAAATCCTCACAGCAATGTCTTTTAATCATCATTTGAAAATTGTAACTAACAGACACCCTGGTATTTCCACCCTTGGTTGAAATAATGTCACTTAGACGCTACCCATAACGATCTACCAGTCTCTGACATCAACTGGGAGAAAGTTTTTCCCACTCCTCCATGCAGAATTCTTTCAGCTGTTTGACATTTCAGTTCATTTTTTAGACAGATGGTCTCTTATTTTCCTCAAGCGTCGTCTGATACAATAAAGAATTCCTAGAGTTCTCCTAGAATTCCTAGAATTCCACAATGCTAACTGTTAAGGTGTAAGCTTGCACTGCGGGTCAGCTACATTAGCCTCGTAGCACCAGAGCTAAATGAGCAACACTGGACACACAGATGGGGGCACATTTTGCGCAAGTTGGGTTTCTTTCATGTTAAGTTTGTGTAGTGAGCTCTGAACTAGTGCTTCCACTGTAGATCCACTGTGTTTTGTGGCAGTTATGATTGAGTATGTCTTGATATTATATTTAGTTTAATCTTTGCCACTGCAGTAACTGGACAGATTGAAGTGTCAGTCTAAAGTCTATTAATGTGCCTAGGAGTAAAAGAGAATGCACCCGCCCGCGAGAGAGAGAGAGAGAGACATGGCCAGAGAGTGATATTAGTCTTATGGGGATTGCACACTAGCCTGTGCAGAGTTAGAAAGCGTTGCAACGTCTCCAGTGTCCTCTCAAGGACTGCCATTCCCCGACCACAGCAACAACAATCAGCTCCGGCGCATTGTCCTCGATTCACCCGCCGGCTTCGGTGCTGCATGAGCTTCAATGGAAAACTGACATTGAATTAATTGAGTGAAAATGAGGCCCTGCTGATAGGAGGCAGGAAATTTCATAAACCTAATGAATGTACGAAGCTCCAGACAGTCCGATAGCATGGTGATGGAGCAGCCATGTTATTCAAAAGTACGAGAAGTCTCTGCAGGGTGTCAAATTCTGTGTTTTTAGTGGCGTTATTACTGAGCAAAGCCTGCTGAAAACATATAATAACAATAACAGCAATAACATTAGCCTTATCAATTTTAATGTAAAACAAATAAAGTTTGTGTCCCCTTGGCAGATTTTGTGAGACTATTGTACCATTTTGGGGGGAAAAGGCGTAAACCTGCACAACACCATTCATTGATTTAGGATTATTGGTCACAGAGATTACCCTAATCAAAAACTGTCATACTCTTGAATGGTTTAGCTGATAATATACACTCAAGTTGACACACTCGCACACACACATATTGAGATTATTGACATGGCACTGAACGGTAAGTATCCACACCTGTGCCTTGTTTGATTGTAATTAGTGTCTGTGTAGAATTAGTAGATGAGATTCTGAGCTTTTAAGAACCCTTTATCCAGGACCACATTGACTTTACTGGTTACTGAAGCATGGGGAAATCAGAAGCGCTGTCTAAGGATCTGCACACAAAAGTAGTTCATCTTTAAACATCATGGAAAAAGATATAAAAAGATTTGAACAGTTTCAAAGGTCTGAACAGGCAGATCAGTACTGTTCAAACTCTGATCCAGAAGTGGAAAAATGCACGTTACGGGGTTGATGATGAGTGTGTGGAGGCGGGGCTTAGTGAGGAGTGGGGAAGGGTGGAAAGGAGCCAATCTGAAGTTATTCTGCTTCATATGTTGACCAATGGGAACATTTGGAAGGTCACTGCCAATCGTCACATTATGGAGGGCAACATTCTTACTAATGCATATTAAATTGAGGCGCCATAACAGACACAGCGGAACTGATTTCAACTGTTTTTGGCATAAAAGGCTACAATCAAATTACTAGTTTTAACAAAAAATCACTAGTTTTAACAAAATGCTACAACCAGTATGTACAGTTTAGTTGCCAGAAAAAGCCATCGCTGCTATTATCTATAAAAATGGAGAACATTTTAGTTAAATCTTAAGTCTCAAACAGACTTCCTTATGTGGTTTTGATCATGTGTGACAAACTGGTAAAAACACAAAAACGTACCACAAACAGTAATAGCATCCTGAAGCCTGAATTATAGTATGAATTTTATTTTTTTGAATTATTTATTTTATCCCTGAAATTGCAGCTTTGCAGGAAAAGGAAAAAAACTTTCTTAACTTTTAATAGAATTTAGAAAAGAATATTTTTTAATACATAAAAATGGAAATACAAGTTTTTTGTCCGACAGTGACAAAGTGTAGTCAAAGGTTTGGTCTCTTAGATAGGCAGGATGCTTATATAGCTAACAATGTAGCACACATTTTTTCCCATACTTTTGTCATACGTTTGTACGGTGTTCACTGCAACCACACAGCAAATGCTGAGCTTAGCTGCATGGGTTAGGTCATTCTAAGGCATGACTAGACGACTCTCTTACCTTCTCCTGGTACTGGCGGCGAGAAGAGTCCAGTGACTGGATGAGGGCAGTGGCGTGGCCAATGAAGACGGCATAGCAGGTGGCCCCCACGATCATGCTGAGCATGGTCAACCAAATATCTGACAGGCTCTCTGGGGCCTGCCGCCCGTATCCTATACACAACATGTGGCTCATGGCTTTGAACACAGCAAACGAGTACAGCTCACTCCAAGTGTCATTCTGCAGAGAGAGAGAGAGAGAGAGAGAGAGAGAGAGAGAGAGAGAGAGAGATCATTGGTAAAGACAGAGGCATTTCCAATCCCAATGCTTTTCATTTTTATTCTAATTTAAAGGTTACATTCTCAAATATACAAACTATTTTATTTCTACCCCCAAAGCCTTCATACATCCAGTATGAAGGCAAACGCAACAGCTAATTTAGGAGCTATGGAGGCGAGGCTAAAAAGGCTAAAAGCTAATGCTTTCTGACCAGGAGAAGCACAGTTTTTCACCATTGGCCCATCCGTGCTGTTCTAACTCTGATCAAGAAGTGGAAAACTTTCAGTACATTTGAAGAATGGACGTTACGGGGTTGAGAAGAAGTGTGTAGAGGCGGGGCTTAGTGAATCATGGGGCATGGTGAAAATTAGCCAATCAGAGGCTGGTCTGATCTGTACACTGTTGTGGCTAAGAAGGCTAAAAGATAACGTTTGTTGACTACTGAACGAAGTAGCGACCAGGATGTGCTAGCTATGTGAAAAGCTACCACTACCAGACCCTTCAATCTCTTCAGAGGGGACCGCTAAAAAACATCCAATAAGATTTGGGGATAGAGTTTAGTTAGTTATATCAGTGTTAAAAGTGTCAAAGGCTAGGCTATGCTATGCTGTACATCTGTGAGCCATCACAGTACCGTAAACCTCAGTAAAAGGCCTCAGTTAAAGGAAAATCAGTGTGTTTCATTCTGACAGGGCTGTAACAGGGCTGTAAACAGGCCTGTAAAACAACATCTGAGCTTTTTTCACCCCAACCAAAGTCACGTATTTACTGATTATCAAAGAACAACTTAGAATACTATAAGTGTTGTTTACTGTAGGAACCATGAGGTGCGTCAGATTCAGATGGTTCTAATTGGTTATTATTCGTTTTTTTTGTTTGTTTTTTTTAAGAAATCAAGCTTAAATTACGCTGTAGAAGACATGGATGAACCAGGAGACCAAAGAGATTCATCAAATTCTAAGCTATGTTTTGGAATTGTCTTTATAAAATTGAAGGCACAATCACATTTCTCCAATGTTTGCTACTACACTCGCTACCATGTGCATAATGTTAGTTAGTTTGTTAACAGTAAAGCCAGGCATACACTCTTTTTTGTATGTATTTTGTTAATCTTGTTATTTGGTGATGACGGTCCTGTTTCTTCATACCAGTGAAATCTACCAGTTGTAGTAGAAAAACAGGTCGAGATATTGGAGACTGCTCATACTGCGAGAAAAGTGTCAGGAATCCATCTGGTCGCCTGACTGTTCACTCTCAGCTCATCTGGGCAGTTAATCGGGCATCGCTTTCATTCTCAAACTGCACACCAAACAACATCCGACAAGCTGCAATTCCAGACAATCGTGTCTACGACCTAATGTGGCTTACGGACTAACGTACGCACGGCCTATGCCTGACTTAATGTTTCTAGCATTAGCTTGGTAATTAGCTCAGAGGCTAATACTTACACTGTGGGCTGACTTTCTTTTCAAAAACTTTTACTTCAGCTCTTTTGAAAGCATTTTTATGAACTTTTCAGTGTTTGTCTTAAGATCTGTCTGATCACCCCCTGCAGAGTAATGCTGGTCAGTCAGTTTGCACTGAAGGCCTGCAGTGGAGAGCCTGTCTCCCGCTGTCCCGCTCAAACAAGACACCATTAAATCTGCCCTTTTTAAAATGCATCTGTGGCCGACACGCACTGACACCCGCCTAATTCCCAAGGCAAGATTAATTACAGACGCTGCCGTCCCGCGCTGCCCAGAACTCCGCCTGAGGAGACAGAGGCGCGTCCACTGTCCTTAAGTAGTCATTTAGCCCACCGAACTGACAGTCAGATTGAGCCTTGTGTTGAGTTCAGCAAGTCTTTCCAAGACGCAGGACCATCACTATGAGGAAGGTCCGGTTATGGAGGTTTTGTAGTGAGACGGACGACAGCGGACCAAAATCTTTTGGCCCGAGCTGAAGGGAGCTGGACAATTGTTAGAAAGCTTGTAGAGGTCAGGAAGGAGAGGGAGAGAGATGGACGCAGGGCTGGAGATATGAAAACAGTGGAGTGAAAAGAGCTGAATAATAGATGGAATGTGAGCACTTAAGCTCGAAAATAGAAGAAGCAGAGAGTCCTCATGGGAACTACTCACGGTGAATACACACACACACACTCACACTCACACACACACACACACACACACACTTTTATTTCCCAAATATAAGTGAGAGAATCCAGACAGGCCCATTCCCATACAGGGCAGTGTGTGTGTGTGTGTGTGTGTGTGTGTGTGTGTGTGTGTGTGTATATGTGTGCTACTCACTAACCACAGCACTAATGTACATTAGACAAACAACACTCACAGGTCAAAAGGAGAAAGAGTAAGTGAGCGAGAGAGAGAGAAAGAGAGGGAGAGAGAGAGAGAGAAACAGAGAGAGCGATAGAGAGCGAGAGAGAGCGAGAGAGAGACCCGTGAGCATCTCCCTCTTTTGCTGCCACTCTTTATCTCGTCTCCCCCTCTCTTCTGTCTCCATACCTCTCTCTCTCTTTCTACACCCTCTCTTTTTATTAATAACTCTCTACACTCTCTCACCCCTTCTTTTCTCACTCTCTCGCTCTTTCTCGCTTTCCATACCCCCTCCTTATCTCCCCCTCTGTCTCTTTCTTACCCACACTCTCTCCCTCTCCCTCTCTCGTTCTCTGTCTTTCTCTACCGTCTCTCTTGCCCTCCCTGTTCATTCTGCCCCCCCCTCTCCCTCTTTCTCCTCCTTTCTGTCTCGCTTGTCCTCTCTCTTTCTCTCACCCCTTCTCTCCCTTCTCCTTCCCTTGATCTCTCCCTTCTCCGTCTCTTTCATACACCCTCTCTCTCACCCTCTTCTGTTCTTTCTCTTCCCCTCTGTTTCTCTCTCTCTTTTTCTTTCTCCACTCTCTCTCTTATTCCTTCTCTTCTTCCTCTCTCTCTCTCTCTCTGTCTCTTTCTTACCCCTCTCTCCCCCATCCCCCCGCACACTCTCTTTCTCTACCGTCTCTCTCGCCCTTTCTCTTCACCCCCCCGGTTATATGCAGTGTGCTCAGAGCCTCACTGACCCAAACACTCTTGCGTGCCCAGCGGCCGATAAGCTGCACAAACATGAGCTCAGCGCTCGGCCCGCTGTCCACTTCAATCTGGCCTGTTTACCGCGCCTTATCTGGAGCGGCCAGCGCTCCGCCGCCATTGAGTCGTATCACACACACCACTGCCCTCGCTTTAAAAAGCAGCAGACGCACTGTAATATACAGCTTTAATCTGCGGGAGGACACGCGGTGGGCCTCTCCAAAACAGCTTCATTTCAGCACGGCTCACACAATGTACCACCTCGGAGGAGGCTCGGTCATCAAAGCTCTGTGCTCACACAGGCCCAGTTTAAATGGAGAATAAATATAAGCTTGAATTATTAGGTTTTTATAGCAGGTTCGCATTTTGATGCTTGACCATGTGCTCGTTTTTACCTTCAATCTAAGATCAGTACAGCAGTAGTTAAAGGACCCATTTCATGGACAGCTGATTTTCAGTGTGCAACAAGGAACACCTACAAGGAAACACTCATCTGGAACTGAGATCGATTCAGGTTACTCACAGCACATATTAAGATATTTAGGGTTGGCTTTCTGGACAGGGATTAAGCCTAGTCCTGGACTAATGCAGTGTGCAATCATTAAAATCCCCCAGTCCATACAACAATATAAAGAACATATGAGCTAATTAAACTGTAAAACCAGCCTAATGTGATGTCACAAAAACATATGGCTCATAATTAATAACATGGACATGTATTTAAACGAGGGGGAACGAAGTACAGTACATCACCTACACTTTGATGAGGGGTATAAATACCCCACTGCTCTGCTGACCTTTATGCTGAAGCTCTTGTTTAAACCTACAGTTTTACACTTCATATGTAAACCTTCATTTACAGTTTTGTCAAAACAAACATTTTAAGTGCTTAATTGAACCTTAATTGTTTAGATTAATTGACTAATCGATAAAATAATCAATAGATGAAAATAAATGGAAAAATAGTCATTAGTGGCAACCCAACAATTTAAACACCTGTCCTAAAACCATAGTAACAAAAATAAATAAATAATAAAATTCGGAAATGGTCGTGTAAAAATGTATTAAAGGACATTAAAACTCAAAATAATAATACAATAGTAAGCTATGGGTCCTTTAAAGCAGCATTATGCAGGAATTGGTATTTGCTTCCTCTATAGTCGGGAAATGGAATTCGCATTTTGAGCATTTACACTAGCATCACTGACAGTGAAGAAGGCATGGAGGCCGGCGTGGACATGAACACATCCTGGGTTATGCAGCGTTATGCAGTTCTTGCTAGCACTTTCTTCGCTTCTTCAAACTTTTATAGTGCGAATAGCAGCATGTCAAGCTCAGAGTAGCAATGATAGAGGTGCTATTCTCCATATTGCACGTCAGTGGAACATCAACATAATTTTTCACCAGTTATTTTAAGGTAAAATTTTTCATAATGCTGCTTTAAAGTGGAACTTCAGCAAAACAAAAACTAATTTACACAATTTCCTTGTTACCCTGAATCTAGTCAGCTGAAACACGTTTTGGTATTTGCCCTTTTTAGTTTTGCACTGGAGCTACAAAACTACTGTTGCTAACAAGTAATATTAGCTTTTCTTGCTAGCTACAGCAATATTGTAGAAAAATACAGTGTAACACATTTTTTTGCTTTCTTGTCTACAAAAATAGTGTTTGCAGGTCCATGCCTATAGAAATGGTATTATTCCTTATTTGCTGCAGCCCTCTCATTAGCAAACAACATTAATTCATTACTTAGTACAGTACCCACCACGCACACAACTGTCATTTTCATAACGAGAGTGTTGACAGATACCGACTATTCGTCCTATTATTTCACTGCCGAGTGCCTGAAATTTGCAGTTCTGCACCAGAGACTTGAAGCTAATGTACTGAAATAGACGTGCTTATATGGATTCTGAGACTGACAGTTTTACTTTATTATTTACAACAATGTAAAAATAGTATTGCTTCAAAATGCTGCTACTATTGTTTTTAAATATGCTAGCTACATACTTCTGCCCACCTTCATACACATAGTCATATAGTCATTTTATAGTTTTTCCATACAGTATTTTTTTTAAGTGTGTTATTCTGTGTCAGAAACGACGTCTATTTAAGGTTGCTTAACAGCCTGGTATGGCTTGAACAGCGCAGACTAGCAAAAACCAGCATCTCATTGTTACTGTGCAAAACATTTGGTATCTTTTAATAAGGAATAGACCAGTGGAAATGCTCTGAAATGACTTGGATCTAAACATTTTTCCATTGTCTTCCATTGAAAGTTTTTCTTTGTTCTGTAAAGTTGCCAATCTGGAGACTCAAGGTTTTTGCATGACAATGACGATGTGTTACTGGCACGACATCAGCATACCCTGATACCCTTGTTCAAACAAACTACACGAAAAAAAATCTGCAAAAAAAAAAAGGTTCAGTTACAGGAGAAGTGACTTTCATCAGCGCTCAGACTTTTATCAGAGGAACTGCTGCAGGCCATTTTACTGTAACAAGAGATGAAGCGAGGCCAGATGTGTGTGCTGGAGAATCTGTAGAACCTTTAATAAAAGCACATCCAAGGACAGGATAACATTCCAAAATCAAACGGCCTCCTACGAGTCAGAAAACTGCCCAGACTTTGCAGAAAATTGAGTCAGAGAGCAAAGCAGTGACTTCAATGAGTAATGAGAGACTGCACAAACTTCAACTTTTCACCAACTTCACAGACAAATAGTCAGATTTAAATTAGATTAGAGATTAGGATGTTGTAGCTAGGGGGCCTTCAAGTTGGCCTCAGGGTAGGAGGGAGTTACATAAATCATGCAGCTGTTCATGAACAGTAATATACAAAACGCCGGGACTTTAGCAGTTTAACCAATGGTAGATGTAGATGGAAGTACATGTAGACAAATAGTGGCGGTGAGAAGGTGGGACTTCAGCAGTTTGACTAATGGTAGATGTAGATGGAAGTACATGTAGACAAATAGTGGCGGTGAGAAGGTGGGACTTCAGCAGTTTGACTAATGGTAGATGTAGATGGAAGTACATGTAGACAAATAGTGGCGGTGAGAAGGTGGGACTTCAGCAGTTTGACTAATGGTAGATGTAGATGGAAGTGCATGTAGGCCAATAGTGTCAGTGAGAAGGCGGGACTACAGAAGTTTGAACAATGGTAGATGTAGATGCAGGTACATGTAGACTAATAGTGGCGGTGAAAAGGCGGGACTTAAGCAGTTTGACCAATGGTATTGTAGATGCAGGTACATGTATACCAGTATTGTCAGTGAGAAAGTGGGACTGCAGATGTTTGACCAGTGGTAGATGTAGATGGAGGTACATGTAGATTAATAGTGGCAGTGAGAAGGCGGGACTTAAGCAGTTTGACTAATGGTTAATGTAGATGCAGGTACATGTAGACCAATAGTGTCAGTGAGAAGGCGGGACTACAGAAGTTTGACCAATGGTAGATGTAGATGGAGGTACATGTAGACTAATAGTGACGGTGAGAAGGCGGGACTTAAGCAGTTTGACTAATGGTTAATGTAGATGCAGGTACATGTAGACCAACAGTGTCAGTGAGAAGGCAGGACTACAGAAGTTTGACCAATGGTAGATGTAGATGGAGGTACATGTAGACCAATAGTGTCAGTGAGAAGGTGGGACTTCAGCAGTTTGACTAATGGTAGATGTAGATGGAGGTACATGTAGACCAATTGTGGCAACACAGAGGGACACAGCGAATAAACAAATGCTGACGTGAATAAAAGCGAAATCCTGGACATTTTACACAATTTAGAAATCTGACCTGACGCATTGTTCACATCCCAAAAAAGGGGGCGTATGATCACCCTAATTTAGCTCTTTTGGATGTGTTTAAAGGATCAACTTGATGATGACTTGACTTCAGACTTAGACGGAGTGCCTAGAGTCAAGAAGTCCTTGTAAATGAATAACACACTCAACCTTTTCCTCATCTGTCAAGCAAAGGGCTGTTTATCATTAATTAATACTGTGATCAGTCACCCATAATCCATTAGTTTCATCCAACATGGTACTCTGAATGTTTGCAGTGGTCTGCCACAACACATTTGCAGTTTGTGTAATCATTAAACACTGGGTTTTTACGAGTCTCAGTTGCGTAATGTTTATGAGTTTACATTATTAATGATTTTATCTCACGCTGATAAAAAGTTTCATTGCGAAAGGAAGCGTACACCATGGTGGCTGACCAAATAGAGGGTTGGCCTCTAGGTCAAAAGTAGGTTAAAGTATGAAAAGGCTACTATGACTAAATACTGGACAGTTTTTGCAATGAGCTATATTAGTGGACACTAAGAGCCACAAGCCAACTACCTGTAGTTGCTGAGTGTTAACGTGGTTAATTTGAAATAGAATTTAAAAATATTTTATTCCAAGCCATTTTGGAGCATTTCTATTGGTCCACTCATCCTGAAATTCTGAGGCAATGTAAAGAATAACTGGCAGATTCAATAAAATATTACAATAAGCAGTGCTTCTAAGGCTAAGGTTCTCACTGTGAAAGTGAGCTGATTACTCAGCTCAGGGGTAAAGCGTACACTGCTTTCTCAGGCTATAGACGGCCTACTGGGCCCATGTTAGCAGCATTTAGTTTCCCTCCCAGGGGACGTATTGTGTGCATATGGCAGCAGACAGAACAGCACGTATAGCTTCTCTCCAGGGTTTTCCCTCAGGAGGAGGAGGAGGAAACCCTTGCATGCATAATAATGCATTTGCTCATCCGAGCCTTCATATGCCCTCAACATACACACACACATTTCTCTCTTCAGTCAACAGTGCCTGGTATTCATTTGCTCCTGCTATTTCCTCTGAGATTCTGCTAATAGGGTGTAGGAAGAGGAAAAGGATGGCTGGAAGATGGAAGAGTAGAAAAGAGAGAGAGAGGCAGGGAGAGGCAGAGACAGATAAAGGAAGACATGGGTAAAGAAAGTGAGAAGGAAATATATATGTATATGTAGAAAAGACACCACCGGATCTGTCAAGGCTGTGTTGTGTCCATGTGGCCATGTATGGGTACCAAAAAACTGGCTCATTTGTATGTATTGAAGATATGCCTACTGACAAGCACAGTAGAAGGGCTACACAGTACAGACTGACCCCAAACATACCACAGAACTAACCCAAGACTATTGTTTATAGTCAAATAGGTAGAACGTTCTGCATTGACCAAGGCAGACACCTGACCTCAATCCAATAAAGCATGCATTTTATTTAGTAAAGGCAAATCTGAAGCAAAAGCACTCAAAGACCAGGTCAGAACTGAAAATAGAGGCAGTAAAATCCTGTCATGAAATCATCAGAGAAGAAACTCATGCCCATGTGGTGCCTGTATGGGTAGGCCAACTGGGAACCATGTGCATGGGTTCCAATGTTAGCCCCATGTATGAATGCCCACCAGGGTCAGTAATGGGACCAGGAGGGGTTAAACAAGTGGTTGGTGTGGTGCAACAGATAACACCACTATCTGCCAGTAAGCTACCACACCATGTGGGAGACTGGGGTTCGATTCCCGGTCTGCGCTACACCAATAAGTGTCCTTGGACAAGACTCCTAACACTAGGTTGGCCCACCTTTGTAATACGAGTAACCTTGTAAGTCACTCTGGATAAGAGCGTCAGCTAAATGCCACAAATGTAAATGTAAACATGGCCCCATCTGAGTTGTACACTGCACATGGGGCCTAGATGGGACCCATATGAGAGTAAGATGGGCTATAACAATGGGGCCCAACTGGGTCCCAGTAACAACACATGTACAAACCCACTCAGCCCATGTCCACCTGGAACCCACCTAGCCCACGTTCCACCATATGAGCATGTTGGCTGGAATACATCTAAAGGATCTGCAACCAAATGAATTTGAGGGAGGGTGGCCAAAAATGAAAATCGTTGAATGAAAATGAAAATGGATCCATATACCCTCAAATTAAAGCTGAAAGTCTGCATTTTGAGTTGACATTGATGATTTACTCCAGTGAGCAGTGGTACACAGCAAACATCCAATTATTTATAGACCTGACTCTATACAGCAGGGGTCACCAATCTTCTCAGCAAAGGGCCGGTGTGGCTGCAGGGTTTCATTCCAATCAGGCAGAAGCACAGCTGATTCTACTTGTTTAATCAGTTGGTCTTCAAAACACTTCATTAGTTCTACGAGGTGAGCTACACGCATCCGAATAGTTTAAAAACAGGAGGCTCTCTTTTAGCCTCCTGTTTCCAGTCACAGAAAACTGAACTTTTTGTGAACACTCTATAAGGTGTAGATTTTTGGAAACTCTGTTTTCAGTATTGTCGTGTAGACAGGGAAAACTGAGCTTGTGAAAACACTGATGCCACAACGCATTCATGTTTCTGGCTGAATCTCAAATACCTCCTCACTCCCTATATAGTGAACTACATAGGTCTAACTACATCTACATGCAGTTAGCACTAGATTTCAGATTTCCACATATGAATAAATGTAAATACTGTTCTATTACAGATATATAAATAATAGGGCTGTCGAAGTAACGCGATAATATAAATTGAGATTGATAACTCAATCTCAATTTAACGCAATTTTAAAAAAATAGTGCCGTTAACACAAATCCGAAACAAAAAAGTTCATGTTGTGACTTGACTGTGCGCAGCATTTCTCATTAGTAAGTAAGTGAGTGATGGAGAAAGGTCTGTTAACCGGAAAGTTTCAATCATTTGACACATGGCTCACAGGACAAAACAAAGGCTGCAGTTATTGTCAGGCTTAGCTATCACCGGAGTACATCCCACCTGAAATACCTACAGAATTCACAAGCTATATGAAACAGAGAGGGCAAAACTAGCTCAGGATTTGGAACACAGACACTTTTGCTCTTACGGGTGATTATTGGACATCACTCCAGGTAACTCCAGCTATCTCGGAGTTACTGCTGATTATATAGATAAACAGTGGTGACTTCATTCACATGCTTTAACGGTCATGAAAGCAGAGGAGAGGCATTGTGCTGCGACCTGTGCCGAACATTTTATGGATGTGGCAAAGCAGTGGAAAATAAAAAATAAAAGTGAGCACCCTAAACCCTAAAGCGTAAAGCCTAAAGCCTAAAGCCTAAAGTTTAGTGCAAGGAATATGATGACACCTACCTGGTATAGACACATTTATGACATTTCAACTTAATTGAAATTGATCACAAATTATTTTATTAATCGCTTGACAGCTCTAATAAATAATGATCTATCGTGATTTAGAATCTGTAAATTTCATGCATGGCATAGCCTGGAGTAGTGTGGAATTTGGGATTAAACCTGTTTTCTTCCATCTTTATGGGGTTTTGATGTCTCTCTTTTTGAGATACTGTCATCCCATACAGGGCCAACATGCTCATGTACGCATTTCATATCTGTGTGGACAGAAATATTATTAAAAAAAAAACTGGAGGAAAATCTCAGTTTTCTCAAATCTCAAATATCCAGATAAGTGAGGATTGGGCCTATGTTGAAATGAAAACCTGCAGCCACACCAACCTTTTGCAGATAAGGTTAGCAACCCCTGCTATACTGGATGCTGTGTATGTTTGTGTTATTTTTGTGAAAGATTTACTGACAGCTTTATGTACTAAGCAATTCAACAAATTAAGATGGAAAAACAAAACACACAAAAAAAACTTACACCCAAAAATGGATGAAACATTCAGGTTGATTCAGTATAGATTCACTGTATGAAAAACACATTTACTTTGATGCCTTTATATTGGCTGTGGTCATGAAAATGTCTCAGAGGCATAATAAAACATATTACAACATGAGGCAAATTCATCACATATGCTGTTGTTCATAGACCTGAAGAAATAGTATGGTGTTAAGGAACAGTATAGTGGGGGTCCCATGGGCTTGTCTTGGGAAAGGAGAATGAGTTCCGCTCCCGGGTCTAGCTCTGTAAGATTGTGTGTCCAGTCTGGGCCACAATAACACCCAGGATCCCACAGTAACATCCATCTAGGCCTCATGTACAGTGTACATCCCAGATGGGGACCATGTGTAACCCTTTCTGGTTCCATCACTGACCCTGGAGGGCATTCAAACGTGAGGCCAAGATTGGAACATATGGACAAAACTTTCATTAAATGTCTGAGATGCCGAATGAAGCATAACATTCAACAACAACAGTCTGGGCTACAATAACACCCGGGAAGAGCACAATGCAATACTATACAACAGGATTAATTATGACTAATCCCTACAGAACTATCCCAAATCACATTATAATGAACAACTGGCAATTATACGCCAGTAAAACATAGTTTTACGAAGGCTGAACAGTAAACAAAAATACACACAGAATACAGACACACACCCACACACATACACACACTGTGATCAGTGCTTGTGTGCCTTGTGTGCTTGAAGCATTTATACTGATTCACTTGCAGCAAACACAGCTGAGCACGAGGACATTTAATGCTAAAACACACACAGTTAATCCTGTATGTATGCCTGTGAGTGTGTGCTCATATGCTTGAGTGTATGTATGCATTAGTGTGTGTCTATGTAAGTGTGTGTGTGTGTGTGTGTGACAGATTGGCCTCCCTGTGTGAGATGCTGTAGGGTTGTCTAACAGGCCCTGGCATTCTAATACAGTCAAAGATGGATGGCCTGCATCTGTATGTACAGGCTAATGTTATTATTTGTCAACCAGTTGGCATGTGGAGCTCTTCCAGCTTTCTGTAGCAGTGGTTGGGGTTTCTCTGTTTGTTGCCTTTTAAGGCTTTCTTTTTTTCCGCGCTATCGCTAACTACAAAGAAGCAGGCTAAAGGGTTTGTCTGTTGTAGCTTAAGGTTGGGTGGTATGGTGTGGTATGGTAATGAGGTGTACTGTGGTTTTTAAAATGAATGATAATCTATAAATGAAGATGCTATTTCAAAATAATGACACTGACGAGAGCCACAGGATGGGGGCACTATGGGAGAAAACAGGTCCTAAATGTGCCTAAAAACAGAGATGGAAACACATCCAACAAGCTAAAAACTCCCCGACTACAACTGTCTATCTCTACCTGGTTCCCATATATGCCTTGTGCTAGTTAACTTTGGTCAAAAGTATTGGGACACCTACACATCCAGAAGCTTTTATGAGACATTTTATGATCCCATTCTAAATCCACAGGCATTAATATGGAGTTGGTCCCTCTTTGCAGCTCTAACAGTAGGTCTGGAGCTCTGCAGTTATTGAGTCTTGACCCCGCTCTGTACCTTTACAAGGTCAGACACTTTGTGGCTGAGTTGCTGTGCTTCCTAAACACTTCCACTTTTCAATAATACCACTTACAGTTGATCCACAGTGGAATATCTAGGAGAAGTGAATTCTTGAGACTCTTTAATTCTTTACTTGAGACTCATTGTAAACGTTTCTGGGCTGCATACGATCAGCCTTTTATATATATATAATGTCCTCCACATTATATATATATAAAAGGCTGATCGTATGCAGCCCAGAAACGTTCAGAGCGGTTTGGAGGCCGTAACTGATGTATCCTTCCCAGCCCTCGGTTACCCACAGTTCACTGCACGCACAAAACAGCAGAAAGCAAAAGTTTGTTTAATAATGTTAGTTTTTATAATTAGAATTCACTTCCGTAAGGAAATGAAAAAGCATGCAAGTATCCTGTGACAATTGCAAGAGACAATTGGTGGGACGTCACCACACAGCCTGGCTAGAGTGTTCCATTTGTGGGACCAGTAGGCTAATGAGAAGGAGTTTTTTATGGGACAGTCCAACTGAGGACCCACAGCCCGTACCTCGGCTGCAGCCTACGCTTTGGAACACAGCTAAAGTGTACCTAATCTTTGCCACACTGTTCCTTCAAGGCTGGGTTAGGACATGGAGTACACTACAAAATAAAGCAGATTATGAGACAAATAGTCTTCTGACTTTCAAATTGTCCAGTTGTCCAATGATCATTCTAAATACATCAGTCACCAACTGCCTGAAGCTCACTCTCTACCCAATTTCTCTCTCTCTCTGTCTCTCTCTCTCTCTCTCTGTCTCTCTCTCTCTCTCTCTGTCTCTCTCTGTCTCTCTCTGTCTCTCTGTACTCTTCCTCTGATGTTTTTCTTTCTCGCTCTCTGATCTCAGGAGGGTTCATGACCCCATGAGAGACCACAGTGCTACCCAACCTGATACCACAAAGAACCTTCTGGAATTCTAACTAGGAAGAGTGATTTAGTCGGATTTCTTAAAGAGTGAAGTTGTAAGGGAAAAGCGTATCATGGCTAATCCTGCCCTGATCCCTAAACCCAAACTGTCTTTAACGTGTCGTCTGAGCTGTAGAGCAGGAAGTCACACTCTGAAACTGGGCTTCTTTAAGATCCAGTCAGGAATCTGAGCATACAGATTTCAGATACCGTCCATTCAGTCCTCCTGCTGATAGTTTGGCCTAAAGGAAATCAGCAGCTTAGCTATCACTCGGTACCCTGACACGTACTGTACTGTTCTTTAGATAGTGTGAACCCCAAATTAAACTCTACAGACTCAGCCCATAAATATGAGCTTATACATCATCTGTTGTGAGATTTTACAAGCTTTACAGGATGTGGGCAAACATCCTTTAAAACTCAGTATAGAGTGTATATTTTAATATTTCAATTAGGAGGCTGAGTTGAATATAATCGCTCATTTGAAATAACAGATTTTACTCATTACATTCATTACTCATTGTACAATACTACTGATCAGCCATAACATTTGTGCCACTGGCAAGAGAAGTGAAAAACATTCCATTATCTCCATTATCTCCATCTACAGTGGCACCTACCAAGGGATGGGATCTGCATATTAGGCTGCAAGTGAAGGTGATGTGTTGGGACAGCAGGGCACTTGGGCAAGCTTAAGAACCTGAGTCATTTTGACAGAACTGAACAAGGGGTCAGAACATCTCCAAAACATCAGGCAGGTCTTGTTGTATTGTTCTGGTGTGCAGTGGTCGTTACCAAACAAGAGGGTCCAAGAAAGGACAACCAGTGAACCAGCAACAGGGTCATGGGCATGATGCAATCCACTGAGACCCAACTCACAACTTACAAAACTTTGCTCGGTAATTTGCTGCCAGAGTTGAATGTAAGTGATCTATTGAATGTTACCCTACACCATAGCACTGAACTTGGGTTTGATGGACTAGTTGGTCTATCAGCATGACCAACCTGACCAAGCTTGTTGACCAGTTTGGTCAGGATGGTCATGCTGGTGATCCAGCGTGGTCATGCTTGTCCAACTAAACCAAAAACATACTATATGCTAGTAAAGCTAGGCTAGTCAACCAGCTTAACCAGCTTGAGCTGACCAGGTGTTTTCTCATCAGGTAAGCATTTCCATTCAACTTAGAGTCCAGATGCATTTAATACATGTTCAGGTGAATGTTAGTTGAATGTCAGGTGAGCATCTATGAGGCCTTAATAATGGACCAGCCGAGTAAAATCATTGTCTTGCTGTTTCATTGTTTTTATTATTTTATGCTGTGAAGCTAAATTCTACATATTAAAATTACCACATAAATATGGTTACTGTTATTATTATTATTATTATTACATTATAATATAATTATATGATAACTGAAGTAGACATTGAATAGACATTTCAAATTCAGAGCGGTTGGGGTTCATGTGTATGATTGTGTGTGTGCTGTCCTGGCCCACTAAACAGGTTCTTTTATGAAGGATGAACAAAAAGACCAGCTGCTCTGGCACGTCTGTGGTCTCACACACAAACAAACACACACACACACATAGAAACATGTCTGCGCTCACCCTTTTATCTCTGCTGTCATCGCCCTGCCTCGTTTCACCAAATGCCATGGTGTGTTGCACCACACACACACACACACACACACACACATTTCCCCCTAACCCCCTTCATCACTCCACTTATCATAGCCATAAATATCAGAGAGGAAAAACAGAGGAGACTGAATGAAAAGAATGAGAGACAAATTGAGGAATTTTCACATCTTCATATATGTGGGGTTAAACTGACTTGATTCAAAGGTGAATCATTTCCACATCAGTACCATATACAGCATCAACACAACTGACCTGGTGACATCAATGTTTACCCAATTTTCCTCCCCAATTTGAGATTCGATTACCCCACCCACTCATCAGTACTCTCCCCCATGACATGTAATGCTCCTGACACTGGAAGGGTGAGTACTGACAGATTGCTCCTGCTTTACACGCACAACCAGCCACCATCACAACGCCACCGGACAACCATTGCACTCGGAGGAAAGCACCGGTACCCAGCTCTGACATAACGGCTAGCAGATGGACGTGCAAGCCAGCATCACACTGAGGTGATGTGGAGAGAGAAAGAGCCATCCGCCCACCCGGATAGAACAAGACCAATAAAGAGTATGCATTGATATATGAGTGTATGCTGCCACTCAGTCAGTCTTATTGCCACCCAGTGGGCCTGGCAACAGTGACTCCCACCACCTGTGTTGTCACATTTTCTGTTGTGCTCTCTCGGCCTCCGGCTGCTGATGGCAGGCAATAGTGGCAGTGCCTAAGTCCACTTAGACCACTCGAAGTCAGAACCACCACAACTTTGGGAAGCATCCCAATGCATTGTTGTTAGCTAGCCAGCTGACGCTGTCTGGAAATATAACATTGTAATCAGACGTGCTGCACACAGTAGAATTGTCTTGGCCAGTGCTCTCTCCAAATGTATTTTCTGGTCTGGACCAGAAAGCATAGAGCATAGAGTCCAAAGCATAAAGAAAACAGAGAGAGAGAGAGAGAGAGATAGCCAGACCAAAGTCTCTACACTGTGGGGTTAATTTGGGTCAAACATAATTGATCATAAATTGTTCGTAATTACATCTTGCTTAAATACTTTACTTGAGCAAGATGGATTGATGTAGCAAAAACCAAAGAGCATCAGTTCCCCGCCCTCCTCTATACAGTTTCCTTAGCCACAGCATCTCCCATCCGGTAAGGTAACTATACAGCAGTTATCGGTTCTGCTAATTGAAAGGCATGTCACATGAGCAAATTACATTACGGAAACGATGTAAGGCATGGAAGGCCACATGCGATTCCAGCAATTACCCGCAATGAGCCATCATCCATGCTTCTGGAAGCATTAAGTTGTATATCCATGCCACGGCAGCTGAATAAATCTAATTTAATTCAATTCAATTACGCCACTCCTGTGTTGTGGCACTGCTGGTGAACCGATCTGTCTATTTAGCATTAGCATAGTGGGGAGTGTTATTGTGCTGTATTAACGCATGCTGGGCCAGATTGCCTATGCTACTCTTGTCCCAGCCTACTTCACCCCATTGTTACTGAGCCACGCTCAAGCTGCGCAGCACAATTCATTGAAGAAGATTCATAATGTGCACTGAAGAGGACTATGCACTATTTTAGCAAGCCTCAGTTCTCCACAGGCAAGAACACAAAAGTAAAACATAAGAGGGGACTTTGTATGCATTCGAGAACTTGCTGACTTCTGCTTAACTCCTTAAAACAACGATGCAGTTAAAACTCAAATTTAGATGTTACCCCAAAGCTTCTACCCTGGTAGTTTGCAAGTAAAGGAAGCTTTACTTGTCAACAGCGCTGTAGCAATGTCTCTGAGCTGGCTTGTTCAACATGTAACCATAGAACCTGCAAATACAGCCGTCTTGACGCCATCTTGAGTTTTATAGATATCCACTTTCATAGATGACATGAGCACCAACCATGTCTTGGCTTTGGCTTTGCAGGTACCTTCAATGTAAGATCCCAGAAAAGAGGAGAACAAACTGGATGAAACAATGAACAACGAGGGAGCTGTGAATACTGGGTCAGTTCAGCCACCTACCACCATCTTGTTTAGGGAAACCCAGCAGTCAGAAGGGAAATCCTGCAGCATGGGCACCAGGAACTGCAGGCAGCCGTCCCAGTGGCACAGCAGAAGCATCATGGCGATCAGGTTGAAGATCCGCATCACAGCGCTTGCAAGGTCGTAGGTCATATGGAAGATCTATGAGGACAGAGAACACAGTTTAATATTTTGCTCTTAAAAGTTCATTGAAATCTGTTCTGTAGAAAGTGCAGATTCTGAATGTTCCCTCCAGACCACAGAGTAATTCTAGGCTTCATAATACAGGCATAGGAACAATGTACATGAAACAACCAGCAGGACGTTCCTTCTCTAATTACAGCAGTGTTTCCACTGATTCATGCAAAGCCAGCCACCACTTCTTTTTGATGCTGTTAATGCGGCCTCGCCGGGCAGCCGAGACACTTGGAGGAAAGCATGGGTTCTCCAGCTAGTGGACCCCTGTGGCAGTCAACATCACTTAAGAATGATGTGGGACGAGAGCTCCCAGAGAGAACTGCACTGTGAATTGTGCTCTCTCAGACTCCGGCTGCTGATGGCAGGTGGTATGAACCTGGAATTCAAACCAGTGACCCTCAGGTCATAGTGGCAATACCTTAGTCCACTGGACCACTTGGAACTGGAACCACCACATCTTTATGAAGTGCCACCAATGCAACATCACTGTTTCATGTTTCATGTGCGTTGTATGCTGTCAGCAAATGTCTATGCACCTTCTATGAACCTAATTACCAATATCTACCTGTAAATATCTATGCACCTTACACTCATTACCTCAGAATTGAGTCATATTTATTTATTGTATTTATTGTACTGTCTTGAACTTTCTGCAGTCTGTCCTGTAATTATTGTGTTTTGTTCTCGTTTAGTTCCATGTGGCACTCTTGTTCTGGAAAAAACGTCATTTCATTTCACTGTGTACTTGTACAGAGCTGAAATGACAATAAAAGCCACTTGACTTGACTTGGATGTTGTTGTTCACAGCCAGTGATGGCATGACTCGGGATTCGAACTTGCGACCTCCAGGCCATAGTGGTAGACTATTAGACTGCCAAGCTACTCAGAGCCCTGTTTTTGCACATTTGGAAAAGCTCACAAAAAACCTGAATGAAAAAAAAAAACTAAATTAGAGGGAAAAATTAAAGAATTTTAAGCTTGTATGAGGTGGAAAAGTTAGAATAGCACTAAAAAGCCAAAAATAAGAAGGGGAAATAAGTGATGGAAAAGGCTTTTTTTAAAGTCTGATGGTTATTTTATCCGTTGGCATGGGTGGCCCGTGGCTTGAGAAGTGACTAGTCCTAGGGGTGTTCTGACCCTGACACAGCTTTTCAAAGCTCAGCTGAAAAATAGCTCTGCAGTGCTTTCCCAGAACTGTCTGGTGTGTTTGCGTTCCCAGATGTACGGTGGACGTCTTTATGGTGGCACAGAGATTTCAGCCTTCATTAGGCGGGCCACTGCTCGTCCTGCCCCCGTCCTAATAATTAGACCCTAAACTGCAACTGCAACAACAAACTGGCTAGGAGCGAGTTAAATCTCTCCATTTTGCTTTTCCTGATGCTGATACAAAGTTTCTACATTACTGTAGTGGGTGAAAACACGACTTATTTAAGATTTCTTTCTGCTGAAATTTCAGAGAAACGTTTAAATGGTTTTAGACTTTGGTGAAAGTTATATGAAACCTAAAATCTCTTGGGGTGAATAGTAAAATTCTACAAGACAAAACTAATCCAGTGTTGAACAGACAAGTCATCTTTAACTTTATGCCTTATTTGCCATTTTCATCTGCCTTAATTATTCACAGTAACAGAAATTTTGACCAGAGGTGCCCAGACATGTCACTGTATCCAACTGAATCAAGGACTGTTGGATATACTCTACATGCAAAAAGTCAAAAACGTTCTGTTAAGATAAGGCATCTGAAATGAGATCTACATATGGCACAGATAACCACCCCATTCAAATACTGGTATAATTAGCGGTCCATGCACCATGGAATTGATTAAAATATGACAGTTCTGCAGAATAATAGTTCTAAAGATTAAATAGAAATGAAATCTAGATGTGTTTATTGCTTTGTAGAAACTCTACATTCAAGATCCTTTCAGAAATCCTTTCCAAGTGTTCCAAGACTGAGAAAAGGTTAAGATGACATATTCTTCGGTTTCTCTGCTTTCTCCAGCGAAGCAGGGCTAAAATGGTTCAACATTGCTTTGATCAGCACTGTTCCTCATCAGAAAGCTTTTTTTCCCCTCCTTGCTTCCTTGGTTCTAGCAATGGAAACTCAACTGTTCTGCACCAGACGAATGGCTAATAAAGCCTCGGGCAAGTCTAGTGAAGTGTACCCAGAGGACCCTGAGCTGTTCTCATGGCTGTGCTTTCCATGACAAAGCATTTTCCTCTCCTGTGCATTACAATGCACATAAAGAACCAAAATAGGAGGCAGACCCGGAAAAACACACCAAATGTCAAATGTCAGTGAGATGACGCACTTCTGCGAGGAGGGCAGATTCCTCCATGACGTCGTGAGACACCAATTATCAACTACAGTAAGTGTTTGAATGCAGGTGTTGCCTGCTAAGTGAGGTGTAACCAGCTGTCGAAAGGAAGAGGTCAATCACTTTTTTTATACAGTAGTTTTGAGTATTGAATATACATTATATGGACAAAAGTATTGGGACACCTGCTCATTCATTACTAAAATCAAGGGTACTAAAAAAGACTATCCTGCTTTTGTTGGAGTAATGGTCTGTACTGTCCATGTAAAGCTTTCTACAAGAGATTGGGTTGTTGGATGACCACCAGTCATCTCATCCCCCAACTTCCCAACTCATCCCAAAAGTATTAGATGAAGCATCAACCATCATTCCAGAGAACACATACCCACCACTCCACAGCTCAGGCTTTATACCCCTCTATAGCACATGCCTGGAATTACGCATGGTGCCAGTGTGTGTGTGTGTACATCTGGACATATAGTGCATTTAAAAATTAAGTGAGACACACCAGCTCACCCAATGTTTCTTCTGAAATCAAGGTACTATTATAGGATTTACCCTCCTTAAGTAACAGTAACAGCCTTTGAGAAGACTTTACACTTCATGTCAGAAATTTGCTGCAAGAGTTTGACTGCATTCAGCCCACAGTAGCATCAGTGAGGTCAGGTATGTATTGAATAATTAGTTCTGGATCACAAACAGTGCTCCAGCTCATCCCAAAGGACCTGTCTCTGTCACTCCAGAGAATGCAGCTGCACTGCTCCACAGCTTAATGCCGGAGGGCTATGCGGCGTTTGTCACTGGGTTACATTATGTTCATGTGCAGCTGCTCCAGAACGTCCTGTTCTATTGGCAATGCTTTCTGTGGAGATTATGCAAACCACTCACAATTAAACACCTGTCGCAGCAATGGGTGCACCTTAAAGTAGTTGCATTCACTGGTTATACAGGGCGTATGAATTATGTTTTAATATATAGCATAAACATACATACAGTTATATGCAAATGGGTTGGCACCCTGGTCAAGTGAGTGTTTTACTTCTTAGACCATGTGTGTAACACACACTTCAGTTTATCACTCTTATAACTGCATTATGGTCATAATTGATATCAACTTCATAGGCCCTAAAATAAATAAAGGACTAACTTAAAAAAGTCAATGACTTAGTGTTCTGGAGAGATGCCCCTACTAATATATCTCACATACATTGGCCTACTTACCTTAGTTTCCTACCAGTTTCCTCAGCTGCCGAAGCAATTTATTTCTATATAGGGTGCATCACAGCCTTAAAATACAATAAACATAAAAAAATAGGGGCTTATTTATTCTGAACTCAGATTAGTTCAAAGCTGCTTTGTGACAGTCCTGTAACAAGAGCTTTATCCATCAAACAGAACGATTCACTGAAGTGCACTCACTTTCCTTCTAGTATTGGATTCCTGACTGCAGCTCAGGAATATGCAGGTTGATTAGCTTTGATTAATCGGATTTCTACACACCAAATGCCCATCAGACACAGGACATTTGTTGCCGCCCGGTAAGGCCCATCAATCAGCGAGGGGCGCTCTACATCTATTCACGCGTCAGCAAGAGAAATGCGCAGCCTGTCTTAGCGCAGTATGTCAGCAAGCTCTCCATAAACACACGTTCATCCACACAATTGCTGTGTTTGCAAACTGTTTCTCGGAGGGTGGCTCAATTACTGAAATTAATGTAAGCAGTTCAGTAGGGAGCTGATGAATCTACTGCGAAGGTAATCAGGCTTCGGTTTCGCCTCTGACTCAGAACACATCGCACACAAACGCATGCAAAACAGATGGGCCAGGTTAAATATGAACATGTGAGCATAACAAATAACTTCACAGGCCAACCATTGCAATGACAATTCAGCATACAAAGCTGAATATATGAAGGGTTTGCCCCTCTCTCTCTCTTAATCAGACAATACTGATCTGATCTGATCTGATCTTTGTGTTTGTATAAATAATCCAGCCATACAGTTTAGATCAGATGAGCTGCTGATTAATACGTTCAGTAAAATCCCTTTATTATTAGTAACAGTTTTTATAATCAGACATTCTTGACTCTTAGTCGAGACTTTTCTTAAAATCACTGTTTTATAGTGTTTAATATCTTATAATCCAGCCTGACTCTCCTCCCTGACAAATCAGCTCCCAGCTCCTTCACAACACTGCAGTCTAATCACTGTGTGTGTGTGTGTGTGTGTGTGTGTAGTGATACACACTCTGGACTGATATTTGTTGATGTTGGTCTACTGGTGTGAAATGACTGGTTTATAGTGGGTGAATGTGCTGTGTGTAGCCTCCACTCGGTTCTGAATGGGCTTTTTAGTGCTGGTTTAAAAACAGAAAAAGGTATGCGGTTCTCCCGCTGGTAAAACAGACCATTTCAGTGAGAGTTTTATAAAGGGTCAGATATTATGGTCTGTTTTTATGTTTCACTGTAAAATAGCTCCACACTGCAGACTCTTAACTCCTTTATTTACCTTCTGAGAACATCCACACTGCTGCAGCCGGTTGGGTATAATGTTCAAAGTACAGGAAGATTTACAGTCTCGTGTAACTTCTTAAGGACACATTAATGAAATGGAGCATATTAGAAAAACACTATATGTCCAAATGTTTGTAGACACCCTTTCAAGTGAATGCATGCAGCTACTTAACGTTTCACCCATTGCTGACACAGGTGTGCAAATACACACACACAGCTTGTCCAGTCCCTGTAGAGACGTATTTCCAATAGAATAGGACTCTCTGAAGCAGATACACAGGAATCTATTGGCACCATGTGTAATGCCAGACGTGGGCTAGAGGGGTATAAAGCCTCCTAGCATTGAGCTATGGAGCTGTAGAACTGTGATTTCAATCACATCCTTTCTCCAAACAATTTTATTTTTTTCTCTCTTTTTTTAAACACATGATTTCAAAAGAAACAATGAATGAACAAGTGTCCCAAAACTTTTGTCCACATTGTGTAGTTAGACTTATACAAGGCTAACACCACCTAGTAATATGAGCATCACTGCAGCAGGAAATGAAACTGCCCCAGGTCTGCGCAACCTGACCACTTAAGGGAAACTCTCTCTGAGGGCAAGCTCATGGAGCCTGACCTTCAATTCATGCAGGCCCTTATGATCAACATTTCTGGAATTAATCACAGCAGTGGGTGTGAATCCTGGTGCTGGAGGACTACTTCCCTGCATGTTGTGTTTTCCTGCTCTAACATGCCCAGTGCACCTCAGGGGGGGGCTTGTTAATTAGTTGGCTCAGGTGGGTTGCGAGCAGGGGAAACTCTAAAATAGGCTGGGCAGAGCTACTACACCAGGACCCGGAGAGTACCACTGAATTTGGAGGCAAGTGTCATCATCAGTGTTGACTTCCATAAGACAGTACAGGTACACTGCAGATGAGTCAGCATTTTCAGAAAGCTCTCAGTGGACTTATGATATTGCAGGTGTTGGGATTGATGTTGCTGTGATTCGATTAGGAAGCATGTGAAAGCTGAAGATGTACAGTTGTACGGGAAAGTTTGGGCACCCTTACCCGAAGGACATACACTATAAGGACAAAAGTATTGGGACACCTGCTCAATCACTGTTGTTGCTTTTTCTGAAATCAAGGGAAGGGTATATATATAAATAAAGTGAATCCTGCTTTTACAGGAGTCTCTACTGTTCAAGGAAGGCTTTCTACTATATTTTGGAGCATTGATGCAAGGTTTTGATTGCATTCAGCAACAAGAGTGTTAGTAAAGTATCAATAATATCTGCTGGAATGTTGGGTTAGCACAGCTAGCTATTTCACAAGTAGTGTCCACAGCAGTAGCCTACTTCAGACTACCTTCACTATAAACACAATACAAACACAAACCATATGATACAATATGACCAGAAATTCTAAAGGGACCAAAGAGGAAGTAACAACCTCTTGAAAGTGAGCATGGCAAACGTAGTGCATTAGCTACTAGATCGTTTTATTCATTTTTAGTATTTTCAGAATTTTCTTTGTTAATCGTTATGTCATTAATGCCTACATCCATGTCTTGTTCTAACTGCTGCCTCCCGGCCGGATCTTGCCCTGTCTCTGTGAGCCCACCGAGGGCCTGGATGTCTAATCAGAGTCTCTCTCTGAGGAGTGTGAGTGAGTCAGAGTCGGGCGGCCGCAGGGAAAAGGCGGAGAGGATGGCCCTGGATGGCAGGATGCAGAATTATAAGGTTAAAGCAATTACAGCAGAGTACAGCACTGCCTCTGCGCTCAGAATGTGTAATCACTAACGCCCCAAATGACTCCAGCTCGTAATTTACCAATTTACCGGAGGCCGTGAAGAGAAAAGTGTTTTCAGTACCATGGACAGCTCAAAACTCCTAAATTACAGGCACTGCTAAAAGTATGTGTGTGTGATAGATGTGTAGACTCTACGGTGGACGTACTACATACTTTTAATGTACGCTGACAGTTACAGGGCACACATGGCTGGTGCACATAATGCTGGTCTACATATATATTCCATTTTACTATTAGTATTTATGTATGTATTTATATGTATTATATGTATATGTATATGTATTTATGGTTTTTGTACTAATAGCCTATGCAGCCTGACATGTGTTTTGTCTATCATCCGTGCGCTTTTGTACTATGTCCCTACATATTCCTCACGGGAGACTTAGCTAACAGAGGTTTGTACTGTACATCCCTGAATCAGTATAATGACAATAAACTTGAATTGAATTGAACTGAATGACTCGACTGCAGTCAGGCAGCATATATGAATAATGAATTTCAGCACTGGACAGCTCGTCTGACTCTGAAACTTCTGAACCAAACAATAGAAATCTCATTTACTTTGGAATGAATACTCCAACATGTCTCGCCCTTAAAGAGGTCATAGAATGCATTTATTGAGTATTTTGTTTGATGATATATAAACAGTACGTTTGTAACTCTGGTTGGGGTAAAAAGAATGCCCAGATACAGTTTTACAAGGAGGGGGTTTAATGAATTCAATGTATTAATATATAATGCTAACATCTCCTATCACTCCAGTCGAACACCTCTGTAATAGGATAGAATTGTAAGTAACTCCAGATAAAAGTGTGTGCCAAGTAATATACACTGATCAACCGTACACTTAGCACCACCTGCCTAATACTGGCTAAGTCCCCCTTGTGCTGCCACAACACATCTGACCATTCGAGGCAATGGACTCCACAAGACCTCCGACGGTGGTATCTAGCACCAACACATTAGCAGCAGATCACATCAATGTGCCTTAGGTGCTCATGACCCTGTCGCCAATTCATTGGCTGTCCTTTGTTGAAGCACTTTCAGTATGCACTGACCACTGCATACCAGAAAAACCCACAAGACTAGCCAAATTGAGAAAGCTAGACTAGCCTCAGATCTTAATGATTGGTCATTTTTCCTGCTTTTAACAGATTAACTTCAAGAACTGACTGATCTCACCCCTTGACAGATGCCACTGTAGATGCTCAGCACTGCACAGCAGTACAACCTCTGCACTTAACCCATCCATGGTAGTAAACACACACACACACACACACACACACACACACACACAATAATAAAGACTTGTGGGATCACACACCCAGAGTGGTGGGCAGATGCATCAGCAACAAGGGGGCAGTTTTTCAGGGGCACCTCAGCCATGGATGCCCGTCTTGGGAATTGAACCAGCCCACAGCCTGGTCCTTCGTACCACGACCACTCCCATAAGGCCAAGGCTCTTTTGTTTACTGTTAATGTACAGCCAGTCCCATTTGTGTGGAAAATAAATGATGGAAAGTCACTATACGAACACAGTGAACTCACTGTTTACTCAGTGTTTCTAAGGTCTTTGTAACTCTAAGGGTTCATTGTAGACAAATGACCAATTACTGCATAATTATCATTAGCAGTCACTCATTATTGTATTAATGGAGCCCACCTGATCCGGCCTTGGCTTCTAAATTGATCCAAACATGTTGACTTCAGTGCTTAAGTGTATCTGGGGATTAGAATAACGCTGAGGGGACATTAACAGCAGGGATAGCAGCTAAGCATGGGAAGTCTCGGCTGCCAGCCGAAACAAGCTGCTAACTGTGCCGCTACACAAACGTGACACTGTACTGGGCAAACAGCCTAGATTTACATTCTGAACACTGGCCACTGGGAGGTCAGTCCAAATCTCAGAGCAGCAGTAAGGGTGGCGGTCCCTAAAGCGAGAGCCCTTTAATCGTTCTCCGATAAGCATGGAGCGAAGCGTGGTGCAAATTTGTATTAAACCTTAATTAAAGAAAATGACTAAAGGATTAACAAGCTAAGTTAATTAGAAAAGCCCTATGTCCCTTATAAAGATAAGAAAAACACTGAAAATTAAGTCTTAATATACCTCTCCACCCAACAACCCCCCCCCCCCACACACACACACACACACACACACACCCCTTCACCCCTTTCTGAAGTGACCTCTGTGTCTGCATAAGCTTGTCTGTTTCTGGTCATCTTGCCAAGTCGTGACATGAGAGCCATCAGCATCTCTGTGATCAATTAGGCCTTGGTAAACTGTCCATCTGCTCGCTGTTGTCTGAGGGGGCAGCCTGATCGCAGTCCTGTTCGGGAGCTCTGCACTGGCCCCAGACTGGATGGTCACTTTAGTACAGGATGCCCGTAACACACACACACACACACTGAGCACACAAGCTGTCCTCAGACCCTCAGCTTTGGAAGGCCTCTGACTTCATTTGTGTTCACACACACACACACACACACACACACTCCTACATATACCCTCTAGTGATTCCTGTAGTGCACAGGTTCCCAGCCCTTAGCCTGCATATCCGACATAGCACTTCAGCTGAGAAAGGTGTTGCCAAGGAGCTGATTACATGGATCAGGTGTGTTGGGAACTAGAGCACTAAAATATGCAGGGCAGAAGGGTACTTCGGGACCCGGGTTGGAAACCACTGCTAATCTGCCTGTACTCCTCGCTGCAGTCAGAAAGAATGTGAAAAATGAGCTTTAGAGACTTTTTAAAGTAAATGACACTAACTTTGTTATTAACGTTCATCTAATTGTGTAGTCACTGAATAGGATTCTACATAGCAACAAGCAATTTCTTTGACAATTTTGCCTACAATTAATTTATAATAGGTTACTTGCCTATTATATAATCACAATATTACATTTTCTTGTCTATAACTGCAATATCAACGGTATAAATATTTACCAATTATCTTTTTAACTATAATGTAAATGTTTACTTTTATATGATATAAATAAAATATACTAACCTTTTAACCAAAATAAACATTTACTTACTATAATATAACTACAATAATATAACAATAGAAAATGTACTTTTCTATAACTACAATATAAACATTATTTTTCTATTTTCTATAATGTAACTACAAAAAGGTTTACTCATTTATACCTACTATAATATCACCTATATAACCTATATATAATCTATACTGTTCTATAACTACAATATAAAAAAATATTTTTTATTATTATAATATAAAGGTTTTCTACACATATATAACTACAAAATCAAATTTATTTTTCTTTTTTTTAACTACGATATTAAAGGGATACTTCCCTACAATATAAACGTTTATTGTCCTATAGCATAACTACTATACATACTATACATACATGTATACTACTATACAATCCTATAATATAACTACAACATAAAAACTTACTTGCTTATAATGTAACTATAATAAATTATTTACTTGCTCATAATAGAATTGACATAAAAGCTTACTTGCCTATTACATCATTATTATTATAGTTATTATTATAGTTTAAAATTGTACTTTTGTATAATACAACTACAGTATAAAAGTTTGCTTTCCTACAATATAAAAGTGTAGTTTTATTGATATAATTACTATAATAATATAAGAAAAAAAGTTGATTCCGATATAATTACAAAATAAAAGTCATTTTTATCTCTTTCTTTAGGGTCACTGTATACTTTCATATCACATTCCTTTCATTCTGTTACACGATTCTCTTGTACTCCTTGTTTCACACATATCTCACTCAAGGATGACTGTTTCGATGTGTGTGTAAAATTACATATTTGTACATAAACACTTCAAGAAAAAACTAAAACAAAATCTGTGGAAATTCTGGTTTCGTTTTCATAAATAAGAACAGTTGAGATGCTACAGGTTTTACATAAAATGACAAAATATGACTGTTGCCATATGGCAACAGTATGCTACTATGGAGCTGCAATCTGCAATGAATCCATTGGGAGTGAATAAATACCCTGCTGATATTTAATCATTGTAATTATTGTCATACTTTTATTTATCCTGAAAACATCCAGTAGTGTATTTCAGTACATGATTTACTCCCATTGTATGTGTGAACTGCAGATTGCAGTTCTCTTGTTGTTTGCTGTTACATTATGGCAAGACAATGCAAAATACTCCTAAAACCAATAATTAGAATTGTCAGATTTCTGTTAGTAATGCCATTTCCAACAAGAAAAATCATGACCTCATCAAATATGTTTACAGGGTTAAAAAGGCTATAATGCACCACTACGTTGAGACATGACTTTGAAGCTTGGCCTATTCAAAAATACAATGTGCTCAAAAACATCCTGTTATATTTGAATATATTTTGAACAACACATGCCAGTGCATGACAGTCTAACAGATATTGATATGAATACTCAGAGTGCTCATATCCAGCTTCCTCCGCAGTGTGCATTTGGAGTGAGGCTGTGGTTGGTGGAATTGCTACTGCACACATTGTCTCTTGTGGCTGAACCACAATTACTCATGCAGAATAACAGACTCTGACTGAAGCCTGTTCACTGTTAGCTCCCAGTGGAAGGTGGTCCGAAACCTCATCGAAATTTCACAGAAGAATACTAAAGGCCACACAAAGTTACGTGCCAGATCCACCTATACTTTGGCAGATAATGCCGATTACGCTCAGGTCAGTGAACAAGGTAAACCGAAGATGTCAAAAATGGCTTTTTTTCCCTACTTAGTGAATTTCTTCAGTCCAAATTAGGCCTGTATTCATAATTGTAGTGTAAAAGAGTGACTTGCTGTGTAAAACTGTAGAATAAAAAAGTGAAAAACCTTTTTATTCTACAGTTTTATACAGATGTTTGAAATTACACTGGTTTGAATACAGTGAAAATATGTTAATTCATTTTCTACGTGATGCCAATTTAAATATGGTATTTTTCTTGAAATTTCAAAGAATATTTTTATTTATTTGCTAAATTTAAAATGTTTAAAACTTTGTTATGAGCATGTGCACTGTACCAACAAAGCATGTGATCTGACCAGAGGTGTCCAAACTTTTGAACGGTGATGAGGTTTATATATAACAGCAGTCATACATGGGTATATACACACACACACATATAATTTATATATATATATCATTACAAAATAATTATTTGAATGTATTTTTATACCACGTGGGTCAATATTTCATAATCAATGGACCAATAGAAATGGTCCAAAATGAAAAGAAAATGAAACAGTAAAATATTGCTATATAAACATATATCCAACACTTAAGACTAACCTTTGAAACTGTGGAGGAACCTCATATGGTGCTTGTGAAGAACCTTCTGGAAGTAGAAAAGGTTTTGGAAGAAAAGGTTTCTTGAAGGTTCCTCAAAGCACCCTAAGAGGTTTTTCCACAGTTTCAAACTAAAGAACGTCCAAAAGTTTCTGAACAATCTTGTGAACAAAGCTGTGGAGCAGTAGGAAAAGTTGGGGAGTTTGGGAGTTGGGGGTAAAGTGAGGTGATCATCCAACATCCTGACCTCACTAATACTCTCTTCACTGAATCAATCAAATCAAATCCTCACAGCAATACCCCTCTTAAAATCTAGTAGAAAGCATTTTTCCCTGGACAGCAGAGACAGTTACTCCAACAAAGGCAGGAACAACTCTTTTTGAATCCCCTTCATTTCATAAGAAACACTGAATGAGCAAGTGTCCCAATACTTTTGTCCATGTAGTGTATTTCCTAGACATGACATTAGCTTTCCTCCTTCTGGATTATCTGGCTAAAACCAAACAAATTATCCGCCTTCAACATACATCACCAGAAAGGGTTTATCTAGTCCTTAAACCGGAACATTGGACTAGCAAGACTACTGTAGGAGCTGAATAGATGTAGATTACAACAGATGTAGCAACAGTCAGGTTTTTTATCTTGACCAGAGTCCTCCTTTAAAGGTCAGTTCATATTCATTCAGTGACATGAGATAAGATCAGGTGAAGCAGGGCGGTTGTGGAATCAGGGTGACCTCTCTAGTTTTAGAACAAGTTTTTAGTTTTTTGTTATTTATTATTATGATTATTAATAATATATTATTTGTTTAAGCAATCAGCACTTATGTTCCTTGCAGCTGATTTATAAGACTTTTAATTTTAGACAGAGGAATGAGAGGAGTTCCTTCTCCAGCTGTCTGTATGAAATCAGACCTAGGAGGTATTGTATGAAAATCACAAAAGGGAGCGCTGTCTGAGAGACCGTCAGTGTAATTGAAGTTTTAAGGCAAGCAGGGAGGTCATTTCATTCGTCTTGTCCATAATCAGAAACACTGTGATGAAAAGGATTGAACTTAGCACGCCACCTGTCGCAGCATTAGCATCATCATCTTAGTCTTAGCAGCGTTGTTGCGTCGTAAGTATGGCTACCGTGCCAACCGCTGGCCTTGCTCAGCATTGCTATGGCAGCATTAGCATCACTATCGCTGAGTTAGCATCACTACCACAGTGTTAGCATCATTATCTCATGTTAGTATCGCTACCACGGTGACCGTGACATGTTCTTAACATGTCCTTTATGTGATTCCATAGAAACCCTTTAGTTGGTTCTGTGAAAAAATACTTGGTTCTTTACAAATCTCTTTTTTAAAACATGGTTCTTCAAGGAACCAAAAAGGGTTCTTCTCCCAAAAGTTGACCCATAAGGGCATTTGATTTGGCCTATCAAATCAAGTAGGGATCACCAAGTGATTTGGGCCATACTTTGGCCGACATAGACCATCGATATGAACAAAGCAGAGGGCATCTTACCTCCTCCCACTGATGGATGTAGCGGATGAGCCTGGAGAGCCTCAGCAGCCTCAGCAAACTGAGGATCTTGGTGAAGCGCACAATCCGCAGGGCCCGCGCCGTCTTATACACCTCTGAGTCTATTCCCTTCTCCACGATCAGGAAGATGTAATCCACGGGGATGGACGAGACAAAGTCCACTATGAACCAGGTCTTCAGATACTTCTTTTTGATGGTCTTGGGGTCCAGAATGATGTCCGAGCTCTCCTCGATGATGATGCCCGTGCGGAAGTTGAGCACAAGGTCCATGAGGAAGAAGGTGTCCGAGACCACATTGAAGATGATCCAAGGCGTGGTGGTCTCATCTTTGAAGAAGGTGATGCCCACAGGGATGATGATCAGGTTGCCTACCATGAAGAGCAGCATTGTGAAATCCCAGTAGAACCTGAAGGCAGAGGAGGACAGAAGACTAAGCAGTCAGTAACTACAGTGAATCAGTCAGGAATTATTATGAAGCTGTTAAAGTATTATACGTTATATGTCCAAATGTTTGTGGACACCCCTTCCAATGAATGCATTCAGCTACTTAAGTTGCACCCATTGCTGACGCAGATGTGCAAATGCACACACACACACAGCTTGTGTAGTCTCTGTAGAGAAGTACTGCCTAAAGAATAGGACTCTCTGGAGCAGATAAACATGAACCTATTGGCACCATGCCTAATGCCAGGGCTGGGCTTCCTGGATGAGTTCAATCTGACTGATTTCTCTGCTGTTCCTGATTCAGCAGCTAAAAAAATGGGCATCATAATTGACAATGAATGAGCAGATGTCCCAATACTTTTGTCCATATATAGTCTAAACAGTTATGAGAGTAAAGAATTGACATCTAGAGCCACTGAAGCAGACATTAGGTTGATTAAGGTTATCTGTGTCTGTGTTCAAATGACCAGTTTACTGCTCAGTTCTGATGTTTGCTCCGGTCCAATTTTGCTACCTTAGATATTCATAAATATGTTGGTAAGTGACTGATATCTGTAGTGTGAGCAAAGATCTGGCAGACCACCAAAACTGCCCCCATCAGATAACCAGCACTTAAATCTTTGAAAGAGAGGAGAAAGCTCCACTCTCGCTTCAGATCTGAACACAACCACAGGGGTTTCTGCCCAATCCTTTCCCTGTCAGAAGATCCCTCAACACTGTGGGTCTGAAAGGATGTGGAGAGAATAGGATCAAGGAGCTCATGCTGGGAAAAGCAAACAGACAAAAAGAGAAGAAATCAAACTGCATGAAGCTCCTGCTGTTCTCAGAACTGTGGACTGACAACCTCTGAGTCCAGGTCTCAACATCACTGAATGTGTCTGGAATAACCTGAATGGAGTGAAGCAGAAAATGAGCTTGAACTTCTAAGGCTGAACTTTAAGGTTCACAACTTTAGGTGTGGCAAGAATTTCTCTGGAAGCTTAAAAAGCTCTGATGGAATATTTACTTGTTAAGGCTTCTATATACACCAATCAGTCATAACATTAGCACCACTGACAGGTAAAGTGAATAGTGGCGTATGTCAAGGGGTGGTTATATAAGGCAGCAAGTAAACAGTGATTTGAGCCATTCTGACGAGGACCAAACCGTGATGGCTTGACGACTAGGTCAGAACATCACCAAAACATCAGGCAGGTTCTGTGGGGTTTTCCTGGTGTGCAGTGGTCAGTATCTACCAAAGGTGTCCAAGAAGGGACAACTGATGGACCAACAACAGGGTCACTGATCCGCTCCAAGAAGGCACCACCTCACAACTTACAGGACCTAAAGTATCTGCTGTTAACCTATTGGTGCCAGATGCCACAGGATGCCTTCAGAGGTCTTGTAGCGTCCATGCCTTGAATGCTCAGATCTGTGTAGGAGGGTGGTGATCGGTGTCATTTTCTGTTAAGCATATGTAGATGTAGATGGGCAAGGTAGCTGCAGGGGTGTTTTGAGCACTAGGCAAAAGGAGGCAGCTGCCTAGGGCCCTCATGAGCCAGAGGCCCCATGAAAATACAAAAATGGAAAACATAGCCATTATATTTGCCAACATAAATATTATTTGCAGTAATATCAGTGCAGCCCCACCCTTGGTCATGGTGTTGGACTATTCCATGTTATTATGTAAGGAGACAACTGTCACCAGATAACAGTGCCTATGATACTGATGAAGATGACAGAGATGACGACCAAAATGCAAATGATCTGTCTGATGATCTGTCTGACCAGCAGCACTCACTGTCAAAACAGACTCATCAGACCAAAAACAGAATCCTGCCCAAAAATAGCGCTCAGGACCTGAGGTCAGCCATTACAGGAAGGGTTCTTTTCTCTCAACTGTGCATGAAATCAGACTCACTGGATGTGGAGTATTTAACAAGACTCAATGAAGCCGCGGCTCTCAGGGTCTAGTTCTGGGTAACGTGGCCATCTACACTGGAGCTGTCACTCTGTACATGTAAAGGTTTAAGAAAAATCAGGTGTGACATAAATGTGGTTGGTGGTTGGTGTGGCGCAACAGATAACACCACTACCTGCCAGTGAGCTACCACACCATGTGGGAGACTGGGGTTCGATTCCCGGTCTGGGTGGCTATGCTGCACTACACCAATAAGAGTCCTTGGGCAAGACTCCTAACACTACATTGGCCCACATCTGTAATACCAGTAACCTTGTAAGTCGCTCTGGATAAGAGCGTCTGCTAAATGCCGTAAATGTAAATGTAAATAAATGTGCATCCAGGGGGTCCCATTCCCATTCCATTTCTAATAAAAGGTGTCAGTGAGTGGAAGCACAATGCAGGTGTTTCTAATAAAATGTCCTGTAAACAGAAGATATAGGTAGGCGTTACCAATAGAGCAGCCACTAAGTGGTAGCACAATGTAGGTGTTTCTAATAAAGTGGCCACTAAGTGGTAGCACCATGTAGGTGTTTCTAATAAATGTGACCAGTGAGTGGAAGCAAAGTGTAGGTGTTTCTAATAAAGTGGCCTCTGAGCAGAAGATCTAGGTGGGTATTTCCAAAAAGTGTCCTCTAATCAGAAAATCTAGGTAGGTGTTTCCAATAAACTGGCCTCTCAGAGGATCAAGGTAGATGTTTTTAATATAGTGGCCTCTGGACAGAAGATCTGGGTAGGTGTTTCTAATAAAGTGTCCACTGAGCAAAAGTAAATGTAGGTGTTTCCAACAGAGTGGCCTTTGAGCAGAAGGTCTAGGTAGGTGTTTCCAATAGAGCAGCCACTAAGTGGTAGCACAATGCAGGTGTTTCTAATAAAGTGTCCTCTGAGCGGAAGATCTAGGTAGGTGTTTCCAATAGAGGAGCCACTAAGTGGTAGCACAATGCAGGTGTTTCTAATAAAGTGTCCTCTGAGGGGAAGATCTAGGTAGGTGTTTCTAATAAATGTGACCAGTGAGTGGAAGCAAAGTGTAGGTGTTTCTAATAAAGTGGCCTCTGAGCAGAAGATCTAGGTAGGTATTTAGGCCAATAAGCTGGCCTGTAATCAGAGGATCATGGTAGTGTAGGTGTTTTTAATAAAGTGGCCACTGAAAGGTGTTCCTAATACAGCACAATGCACACCATACGTACAAAAGTATCTAGACACTCCTTTTAATGAGTGAGTTTAGCTACTTTACAGTGCACCCGTTAGTGACACAGACCAGGGGTGCATGCACAGCTTGAGTAATCGCCATAAAAAATCACTGCCAATAAAACAGGACGCTCTGGAGCAGGGGTCTAAAGACACCACTTGAGTAATCGCAAAGACACCAAGCTCAATGCCATCCGGTAGACAAAGGGGTGTAAAGCCCTGCAGCACTTGACTGTGGAAGGGTGGAACTGACTTCTCTAGAGGCTGGAGCTCCAGCCCAAACCTCTGGGATAAGTCTGAGTGACATTTGTGATTTCATGACTGAATGCCATCAGATCCTCACAGCAATGTTCCAAAATCTAGTATAGGGGGAAACAAGCTCCCTATTATTACCCTTGATCCCAAAAGCAACTCTGGAGGATTAGGTGTCTACAAATTTCTGTACGTATAGTGCAGGTGTTTCTAATAAAGTGGCCAGGGGTTGTATAACTTCACCCTCTGAACACGGATTCTGACCACAGCATTCGACCAGGGGGGCTAAAGTGGCGGACGCAGAGCTTCCCCTACTGCACCTGAACAGGTCCGAGCATTACCCTTAACTGCCCCTCGAGGCGGGAGAGGAAGGAGAGGAAGAGGAGGAATGCTCCGTTTCCGCGCGCGGGGAAAACTCAAGGTCACAGCCGCGCGCACTGCTGACTCATAACTCGAGGCTGACGAGACTCGTGACCGCGTTTTTTTTTCCACTGCGCGATGATCTCACACAACACCTCAATCACGTCTAACCTGCAGTTAACCTGACGTTTAGTGAAGATAACGAAAAATGAGCGCGCGCCTCCGTGTAGCCGCAGTGCTAAACCGTATAGGGGTACCGGTTAACGGAAGGAAACGTCACGGACGCTGACACATGACCGCGCTACGGGAACGGCTGGTACATTTCCATCAGCTGCGTTTAACTTGTGCTGCTGTGACGCACGCGATAGCAACGTGGCTCGGTAGCATAAAAGCGAAACCCCTCCCAGCAGCACCCCCACCAGCCAAACCTCTATCCAAACATATCTGTTACCGCACCCCCAAGACATCTCCATCACATCTCCAACATAAGGGCTCTATCCCCTCTACGAGGTCCAATCTGAGGTCCAATAACAAACTAAACCCACTGCGTCTGACCACTACACGACTTCCTGACCGCTTACCACGTAATGGTGCTGGTGCTCGGACTACTTTTAAACTTTGGGCCCCATTTATAAACACACAAGTGGTTCTTAACCTCATAGCCACTGCCTGTACTGAAGAACCATTGAGAATTTGAGCTTGGCGTTGTTTCAGCACCACGGACAGCGACCCGCCTTCCATAGAGAAAGCTTAAATAGTTCTCCAACTGAGCAAATAAGGGTTCTACACAGTTCTGAATAGGGGTTTGTTGGCTTGGGACAATGGAGACACCTATTTTTAGAAGGTTCTTTGAAGAACCTCATGCAAGAGGTTCCCCATCCAAGAGAAGAACCATTAAACCAGACAAAGAACCACTTAAGCATTGAGATATTGATAGTGTTGGTTGTTTTTTTTATTGAACCACTACTTGTGCTTGGGAACCCTTGAAGAACCCTTTATTTAAGGGTGTACTTGGTTCTTGTACATAATTAAAACATGTTTAGCTTTATAGAAGAGTTATTGTGCTATTTAGCATATTGTTAGAACCCCAATTTTTTTTAGTACTACTATGGAATCTTTGTGTCTCAGGATCCAATGGAGAACATTGGAGAACATTGGAGAACATTGGAGAACATTGGGGAACGTGCCACCAACACTGAGTGAACAGTGGAAGGGTGATTTCCATTCAAAGTTTAAAATTGCCACCATGTCAGTATTTAGGACCATTGTCATTTACTAAAGACCCCTGAAGAACCCTCCTTTCAAACAGGAACATCTGGAGAACATCCCACAGCTAGACACAAATAGAAGCATTTAATAAATATGACTGGTGAAGGTCCACAGCAAGAACATCTGGACACCATGCCATGGACCAATAGGAACTTCATGTACCAACAGGGTGTTAGATGATGCACCAATAG